>NC_086353.1:3475274-3770274 GCF_036324505.1 Eleginops maclovinus
GAATGCTTCCATTTAAGTGGAGCTATGGAGACCCAACACACCACCGATGCAGACCTTCCGACACCCTCCCAGCACATCACACACACTTGCAGAGAAGACTTCTCCCAGGTGGATCCTTAACCAACACCGTCTCGTTTCAAGGCTAGGCCTACGTCCCCACCAGCTTCCTCAAGATGCCGTATACCTCATGTCGGAATGGCGGAATGTTTAAGACAAAAGTAAAGTGCCGCTACTCCGACAATTAGACGTCAATGTCGGAGTAGAGGTATGTCGGAATAGCAGCATGTAATCGTTGGAGGGTGAGAGTTGTAAAATATCAGGATAAATGCCAGATTAAAATATATACATTAGATGATGAAACACAAGAACAATAGATCATGTTAAAAGATAAAACGCTGAGAGTTGCAGAAAATTACTTTCCAGATGTTGTTAACATAACAGCTGAGCTAACCATTAACTAATATTTGTATTTACTGAAAAACACTTGCACACCGATTACCCAAAGATCAAAAATACAAATACCTTAACTTCAAAATACAACTAGAGGTGAGTATTCAAATAGTTTGTGTTTAACTTTAAAGAAATAGAGAAGTTTTGGAATAAAGAAGACATTACAATTAGGACTTAGACTTTTCTCATCCTAAATGATCATCTTAATAGCAAATGCATGCTATTCTCATACACTCAGACATTCGTAGGACAATAACACTTTCCTAAACCATCACACAAACGGTTGTAGGAGTATACCAGTAACTACTTGCATCAGATGCACGTAGTCAAGTAAAAAGTACAATCTTCTGCTTAGAGTAGTACCGTAGAAGAAGTAGAAAGTAGTTCTGGTACCTCAAAAAATGTCCTGTTTCACACTGTCCAAGACCTCACACACACCCACACACACTGAATTATAGAAAGGAAACAGTGACGCAAAGCACAGTCATCATAACCTAAAATAGATGGACACACACACACACACACACACACACACACACACACACACACACACACACACACACACACACACACACACACACACACACACACACACACACACACACACACACACACACACACACACACACACACACACACACACACACACAGTTGTCTAAACGTTGTTTGACAGGGAAGGAGATTCATGATTTTTAATATGCAGAGCAGCTGCAAAGTGGAAAACCAGACACACTCGCACACACCTACATCGGTTTCATAGCGTCACACACATTCACACTCACTCCATTTGAAGTATGAAGATGTTTTTCTGTTCGTATGGTGACAGACAGCAGCTCACACACACACACACACACACACACACACACACGCACACACAACAGATCACTCCCAGCAGGGAGCATTGAGTCCTCACATCATTAACACCTCCTGCTGCGTACCGCTGGGCCTCCACTGTCTGGGGACGCAAAGCCAAGAGAGGAGACGAACACTTAGGACACAGACGAAAAGGTGCTAGAGAGAGTGTGTATTTATGTCTCAGTGTGTGTGTGTTATCTATCTCCCAAGTGTCTCAGCTCATCTGCTAATTAGTCAGGAGCAATTAGGTACGCTTAAACTAACCACGCACAGAGGAAACAGGTAAACAAATAATCACAAACACAGCGAATAACAGTCAATATATTGCAAAAAGAGTCCTCGAATACAAAATAGGAATACTCGTCTGCGTAAGAGGTGGGGAAAAGACAGACAGAGGAGAAAAGGAGCAATAAGGAGAGCAGCAAAAAGGAGGAGAAATAGATAATCATAAGTCCCAATGGACAGATTGAAGCAGAGTGGATTCTGTCACATGCTATCTCTCATTTATATGCTAATTTTCACTATTAACAGACAGAAAAAGAGAGGGAAGAGAGTCTAATAAATACCTACTGATTGCTGTTCGTTCATTAGTTAGTTTCTGTTTTTAAATACACGCTTTAATGAGCAACCGGCCAGCTGTAATCAAAGGGAAACTCGTCTCGAGTGCGAGAAACAACAACGTGGAAAGTGGATGTTTGAAATGAAATGAGAAAAATATATATAAACTAAAGCCAGAAAGAAAGATGTTATCAATGTAATTCAATTTGGATTAACGCTGCAAATCATCTCCTTCCCCCCCTCCCCTCTTCACTTTTGTTCCTTTATGTTACTGATAGCCACTCGAGTGCTTCTCTCATTTTCTGCTTTAAGCTTTTTCTTCTGCTGATCCCAATTCAGCTCAATTAACTCTAAATATGAGCTCACACACACTCAGTGTCGGTGTCTTTCTGACCTTCAAACATACAAGAGGTAAGAGATCATATTAAGGGGCCACGATGAACCAACACAGAGACAGGGAAGGCAGTTATTCATGATGTATAATAGGTATAGTCATTCTAACTGTTCATGATGAAAACTAGCTACATATTTTGTTTCACTTTCGGATCTAACCTTTTGAGTTTTGGGTCTTCATTATCAAGAGTCAACTCTCATTAGCTAGCCGCACACACAAAGACATGTTATATAAGAAGAGGGCAAACCTTTCGATCGTAGGACATATACGAGAAAGAAGTCGAGTGTCAAACTAAGCTAATCAATACTACATGATACTCATTGTTTCTAGTCCAGTAAACACCATATGTCATTAAATATGCAAAACAAAAGGAACGTTTCAAGTTAATTACAGACATTATAGTATTTTTGTGTGTATATTACAATAACTAATTCTGCATCTGCTACTCTTTAATTTAATGAAATGATATACCTTATAATACTTTGTATACAGTGCATGGCCGAGCCTAAGTGTCAACTAACATTGTTTTGTTGACAACTAATGTTTACTAGGCTGTGCAATGGAGGCAGTGGCTCAGTCTGTAGGGACCTCGGCTTAGAACCTAAGGGTCGCTGGTTCACGTCCCGAGCGGAACAAAAAAATACGGAGTGTGGACTGGTACTGGAGAGGTGTCAGTTCACCTCCTGGGCCCTGCCGAGGTGCCCTCGACTAAGGCACCAACCCCCACTACTCCCTGGCGCCGGCGAGACTGGCAGCCTTCGCTCTGGCACCTCTCCAGATGCGTGTGTATAAATTGAGTGAAAACTGAATTTCCCCCTAGGTTAATAAAGGTCCATCTAAATTTAAATTTCCATACAATGTTATTTATTAGCATTATACTTGAGCCAGTTCAAGTTTATATATATAAAAACATGCACGATGGTTCAGCAACCACGTTGATGCGTTAACAAATCACAGAGAAACTCAGGTTACAACACTCATTGATACTCAGATTGTGTGTTTACAGTATTTATGACCTTTAACTCACCACAGGAATGAAGTGCTGTGTGTTTTCAGCCTCAGTTTTTACTTCCTGTTTGAATAGAGGAGCCTTAATGAGCCACACCTGCTGCCCTAATCAGGCTCTCTTAAGGTGGACTGGCTTTTAAGGTGGACCAGATAACCCTAGTACAGATTCTTCACCAGAGTTCTTGTGTTTTGTATGTGCTCTTCTTACTGGTTTGGAGGGCCATGGTTAATTTGGATATATGTGATTCTTCTTCTGTACATAAAGTCGATATCAAGCGACATTTGAATCTGAATCTAACAGCAGGGGAGGGTTTTTCTCCTTATGCTGCAAGGTCACCGTCTATACATGAGTTTTTGAGCATTAAATCCTTGATAAATAACTAGGGTGTGTTTTTCTAAACAGCTTGTTTAATGTGTAATTAGTTGTGGATATTTAGTGTTGCAAAGATTACAGAGGACCCTTTCAATGTGTTTTAACACAACATCTGTAAGAACAAAACAGACATGCATCATTATATTCAGCATGTGATACATTTGCATATGGACACACATTGCATAACACAAAGACAACATGTAAAAAAGGACATTTAATTGTACTTTTCTGTAAGGAAGTGCTTGCTTGTTCTTAAGGGTTAGGGTTAGGGTTACATTAATAACCTTTCCTTCATGTGACAGCACAGAAACTGCTTAATAAATAATTGCTTCATAAGCGAAGGGTCTTGTTTAGACTTAAGCAGTTTTGAATGGAGTTCAAACACCAGAACGTGTGTTTAGAAAAGTAATTTCAGGGCTTTTAATCACTCTTTTGGAAACATTTCTCTCCTCTGTTTCAAAGCAAATCATTGACAGTTTAAAGAAAGTTACGGCTTGAAACCGTGAGGGGAAATATTCCCACTGATGGATGGTGTTTGTGATTCATTGAGCCCATATCCTCTCTGTCTGTTGCATTACTCATTCAGACAAACAGAAGTATCCATCCATGGAGACTGAACACACACACACACACACAAACACACACACACACACACACACACACACACACACACACAAACACACACACACACACACACACACACACATACACACACACACACACACACACACACACACACACACACACACTGATGATTACCCTTCTGTCCTGTCACAGACACTTAGAGAAACACAAAGACGGAGACCTGAACCAAAATCCTGAGATGATTTTGCCGCCTGTCACCACCATGGTTTGTGTGTGTGTGTGTGTGTGTGTGTGTGTGTGTGTGTGTGTGTGTGTGTGTGTGTGTGTGTGTGTGTGTGTGTGTGTGTGTGTGTGTGTGTGTGTGTGTGTGTTTGCAGAGACCACATGCAAAGGGTTTCCACGGGCGACATCCAGAGGTTTTTGATGGCTTTTCCAGCGCTGTCATCACAAAGACACACTTATACTCAAACAGCACTTTCTTTTTCTCCGGTCGGGACTCAGTGATGGAGGTTTTGGACACACAAAATAACGTCAAACATCACTTCAATCTAAACCGTTTTGTTCCGCCTTGTGTACACATGCACGCAGCGATGCATCACAGCAACACCAGAAATCACTTGGCTATGGATTCAACTCACAGTTACCCCTCTTTCATGCAAAAATCTGTCCTTCCTCTGAAATCCATCATCACTTTTCCACCGTATTCCCGCTGTTTTTCCGAAGCAGAACATATTGCGCTGCACAGAATCTTATCCAAGCCCAAACTAAATATCTGCTCATGAGTTTTTTAATAAAGCAGCGAACAAAATAAGGTTATAGCACTTTAAACTTTGTCAAGGGGTCTATTTTATGACCTCTCACTGGTTTATTAGAGTCTCGTGATATCCATCTAAACTCCAAAGGCAAGGAAGTCACAGCCCGGCATAATTACACAAAACATTGAACATTTTAGGGCACATCCTTTCAGTCGAAATGAAATACAGAAACAGATCATTTACTCAAGTCCCACATTTCAGGTTCACATCTGTATTATAAATGTAGTCTCAGTAGTATCGTAGTGAGCCCGGTCTGGCCGGCTCTGTTGTGATTGGTCAACCACTTAGAGATATCCCGCCCCCTTAGCCTATCACCTACAATGTGTTGGAGTAGCCAATAGAAGATCAAGTGTTACATAGTGATGTCACTATGTCACGGAAGTAAACAAAGGAGTCCAATGGAGGCGTTTCAGGGGGGAGTGTGTGGGAGGGAAACTTCCTCTGGAGGGAACAAAGGGATTTTTGCCTTTGAAGACCATTTACATGCACACAAATCTATAATATCACTACAGGAAAGGGACAACCCCAGGGCGTCTTTGAGTATTTTACCCAATGACACTTAAACAAGTTGAATGCAGGGGGATGGGATCGAACCACTCACCCTCTGGTTTGTACACACCAATTTGTCCTTGTTGGTATTACAGCCTCCCCCTTAAGGATATTTCTTATGTTACAAATTTGTCAAAAAGTGTTTTGGTTTATTCCACTTTGATTGTTTCTCCATGTCTGCTGGATGTGTACAGTAATTAAACACACACATTTTACAAAGTGATAATGGGTTTTTAGCATGTTGGTTGCACTAACCCCCCAACACATGTAATGAATGCAGGTTTAATGTCATACCAGGTAGAAGAGAAGTTAGTCAGTTTGGGTCAGGGGTGTCCAAACTACGGCCTGGGGGCCAAATGCGGCCTGCAGGCCATTTAGAATCGGCCCTCTGCAAGTTCTAAAAGTATAATGCAATACGGCCCACAAATTAAACTTCTGCTTGTCTTATTGTACTTCTCAAATATATGTTCAAATATATTAATGAACCCAATTTTCAAATAAATTCAGTCATTTGAAATGTAAAACATTTTCTAACAAATCTTAGTTGATAAAAAAAAAATCAATAACTTATTTCTATAACCAGCTTGAAATTGAACCTTCATATTTACTCTTATTATCAGCAATCTGAGGCTTCTGTTTTAAGGAATGAGCTGCCAACAAAGTTAATGTAACCCTAAAGAGAGACGGGATGTAGGCTGTTCTTTTCTGAACGCGTTTTCAAGTATCACGCATTATTCTCCTACATTTAATTTGTTTTGCTAACTTATAACTTAACTTATGAGGCAGTATTCACCTCTATAAGGGGCCCAGCTCTCCGTATATTTTACTGTATGTGGCCCTCGGTGAAAAAAGTTTGGACACCCCTGGTTTAGGTAACTAATAAAAAAGGAAGAAGAAACTTTAGTTGTTTACTTGAAGATACCATAAAATCTGTGTGTGAAATGGAAGAAGACAAACAGTTTGCAGTGTGTCAAATCCAAAACACAGCTTCCTTTTAACTCTTAAATGAGTGAGGAAAGGGACTTAAAGGCGTTTAAAACAACAATACCATCAGGTTGAGTGTGTGTACGTTGAGTACTTTAACATGGATTTAACAGATAGGATTCACATTATGTCAGAACAGAGCGGAGCCTCACTTTAAACTGTTGAAAAACTCTGTGTGAATAATGTGTGAGGGCCCACTGTGTTATGTAAATGAACCACCTCAAAGGTATATTTACCTAGCACTGAAACCCCCGGTCTCACACATTATAAACGTTCCTCATTGAGTCGACATTTTTTACCCCAAAAGATAAACATGTTCAGAAGTTAAAACGGAGACGTGATTGATTCAGACACACAGCAGTGCGGGGAGGGAACATTTTATCATGGTTTAAGGAGGGAATCAACAAACACTTTCACACATAACAACAGGAACAGATGTTGCCTTTAGAGGCAGGGAAGATTACACTTGTATTTCCACGCTAAAAAATAGTCCCAAAAAAAAGCAAAAAGTCAATTTCCCTGCTCTTTTCTTGGCTTTGTAATTTTCCTTTTTTCGCTTCTGTGAACAGATCTTTCAGAGGGAAATTGCTCTTGTGTTTGCATGTGTGTGTTTGACCTCGTCACTCGGAGCCCTGTGGTTGTGTCGCAGTAGATCAACAGATGTTTCTATAGTTTTCCTCACACATTTTCTGCATCTGTACTCACTCCTGACCTGTAGCTTTCACAGATATAAGAGGATTCAAGAAGGTTGGACTGCTATGTTTTATGTAAAAAAAGTGGTTATATTAAAAAACACACTTTGAATCCTCCAAAGAACAATCGATTTAAAATGTGCTTTGGTCCAAAGTAAAGAAAATGAACTGAAATAATGGAATTTCTGAGTTGAAATCTCAAAAATAAAACAAGACAGGTTGTTTCCTCCGCCATCAAAACTGTTTACAATTCTTGTGGTGATTTTAGGGACTCGCAGCTGCAGCAGGGGGTTATTTTAAAATCCCTTTTTTAAATAGGGTCCAGAAACCCGCTACTAAATCCCTGATGAGAGAGAATAAGGTGGAGAAACAAACACACTAACAAGACAGCTATTTTTATCAGCAACCACTCTTTCTGAGGTTCAGCTGACCATATCCTTGCTATTAATGCATACTTTTTGTTGTCCATGTGCAGATTTACATGTCATTAATCTGTTATAATAAAGCCTATATGTGACAACATGTGTATTATGTTATAGTTCATTTAACTGGAGACATTTCAGAAAAGGCCTGCATGTGAGGATTGCATCACCTTTCTACAGTAGGGAAATTAGACGTAAAACCCAATGCTGAACACTTTTACTCCCTTAGAATATACATTGAAAAGATTATAATTCTACATATTATATTCTGTGTCAGGTCTGGATCTTGTATGTGTATTTTCAGGTGTACAGACCAAAGATGTAAAGGGATTCCTGCTCTGTGTGAGCTCTATGGGAAGTGTCATGCTGCCTCCTAGTGGTTTTACACCAAAACTGCATCATCAATCACGCCAAATATGAACAAATCATCACAGGACCTCAATAAATCCACCCAAATATGAGCCCTAATTCAGAATACAATACATTTAAGTGGGGAATAATAAGGGAAAATACAATACCACTGCTCCTGCGGCTGCAGTCAGGTTTATTTATTACCATTCACCATTGACGTTACGTGTTTTTTCTAGTACATATAATAGTGTTTTCATTGAGAGACCCCTAGTTGCAAACAGTTCCATATTGTGTATGTGATGAAAAATTCAAAAACATGATCAATTAATTTTCTTAAGGTTTTTAGTAAGTTTATTTCAGTAATTTGTTCAGTTAGTCAAGGCACGTTTCTCCATTTAATAATCAATCTGGCATTAGTACCAACTTTATACAATATATACAGAGATAACGGGGAATAAACGGGATGAGAACATTAAAATATTTACAATCCTAATGTTGTGTTGGAGCAGTTTGGTCACGGCACAGAAATCTGAAGTTTGATTCAGCGCGTCCCACGTTATAGTTTATGACACGAAGTCCAATGTGGACCAGTTTTAAACAGATCCAGTCAACTCATGCTTTTAGATTGAAAACCTGTGAGTCACATGACACAAACCATATTCATCATTTTTCTTGAGTCAGATCGTGAAAATACAAACTAGATATTCAAGTACAGCTAAACTGGAGTAGATAAGACAATAGAATATAAGGAGTGACGTCCAGAGACTTTGTTACAACTATGTTGAGGCATCAGATGTGCATTTACTAAAATATAGAGAATAACTTCCTCGTAATCAGAGATTTCTGTTTCATTCTTGAAGCATAATTGACGCAAAACAAAACTGTGAGTTTGTATGGCCATTAAAACACAGTTTTGCCTACTTGAAACCCTTTATTATAGCTTGCATTTATCTACAGGCTGTGACAAGTTCAACTAAAGAATGATTACTCCTCCTCTGACACTTAATTATGTATATATATAAGAAAAATTCAGAGATTAGAGGAAATTCATGTTGAAAAATGTAGTGTCTGCTTATTGCTTTTACTCCTGAACCACATGTCCTCAAGATGCTATTATATAAAGAGTATTTCATATGAAAAATATGTGTCCTTATCAAAGTGCTTGGCTTTGAGTACACTTGTTGTTGACCAAGATAGAAAAATGAAGTCCTGTTTGACAGAAGAACGACAGAGAGCGGGACCCTTAGCTCAAATGTTAAAAGTTCAACATGTAATTGACTTTAAAGAGGTCAGAAAGTGACCCTGACGTTGTCCGAGTGCTTTGTTTGTTAACTCGTATTAGCATCCGTGTTACTGTACACACTGTACAAGCAACATTTCAATAAGTGGCATGTGTGAGACGATATAAGGAAGAAATGTGTGTGTGTGTGTGTGTGTGTGTGTGTGTGTGTGTGTGTGTGTGTGTGTGTGTGTGTGTGTGTGTGTGTGTGTGTGTATCTGTGTGTGAGAGAGAGAGCATTAAGTAGACAGATTAAGACGAGAAGGGGATTAAAATTAACAACTGGAGCGTTGAACCCAATCACATCACGGCTGGTGAGTCATTAACCCCTCAACATTATGTGCAGTGTGTGTGTGTGTGTGTGTGTGTGTGTGTGTGTGTGTGTGCGTGTGTGTGTGCGTGCGTGTGTGTGTGTGTCACTGACAGGCAGGAGCAATGTCAGATCTTGAGTGATGCAGTCGACAGAGGGAAGGGCATTTTTCTAAAAGCGCTTAAGATGACAGGTCACACACACACTCAAACGAGCACACACACACACACACACACACACACACACACACACACACACACACACACACACACACAAACAAACGAGCACATACAGACACACACACTATCAGTGTTATCCTATGAATCACACGCTGAGTACGCTGACATTAAGACTACAACAAGAGCAGCAGAATAAACACAAACATCAGAGAGAGCAGCGGAGCGTCATCCCTCCTTCTTATTCCCCCAACTGAACAGTTTGGACATCGGAGACTTCTTCTTTGGTTTGTCTTTCTTGACGCCTGAGAGATAAAAGAAAGGGTTGGAGGAAGGAAACAGAGGAAGAAACAGAGGAGGAGAGGACAGAGATGAGGGGAAGGTAGTAAAAAGATGACAGAAATAAACAGAACAGGTGAGATTGGTCAAATTAAATCTGTTATTTTTTAACATGAAGACGAGTAAAGTTCAGAGAAACAAGGAGAAATCTGAGCCTGTAAATGTGAATTACACACTAAAACAGCTTAGATGTGCTTTTCAATCTCTCCTGGTAAGAGCTGTATTTATACATTATTTTATGTTTAAGAATCATAACTACATTTGAGCTTTAAGCTAGAGCTAATCCTTGTGCCTAGTTTATTTGGTAACTAAGTTAAGTTACCTGTAAGTTTATTTCAAAATGTTAATATTAATGTTTATTTATTTCAATTCAAACCCAAACATTGACCGCAATGCAAAAAAGGGGTTAAAAAAATCACAATTTCCAACATTTAGTGTTTGGCATTTATTCACAATTCACAACTTTAACAATAATAGTTCTGTAATTTATTCACTAAATAATACTTTAAGGCACTACTATGAGGTTAAAACTAGATAAAGAGTTAGAGAGAGGAAGGTTTTGGGCCTTCTAATGTTTATTAATGTTATTTGATGGTTAAAAAATGTGTATTTATCAGTGAATAGCGTTTACCTTTCAGTGATACAACATGTGTGTACACGCTCACGTGACTGAGTGGGAATGAACCATGAAACTTGTGTGTTAACTTTCAGAATAAATTAAAATGAAATGGCGATTCTTTTAGCCCACGGTCGGCGTTGTTTTACTCGCTGCACACGCAACGACCTCTCGCTGAAGTTCAATAAATCTCCTCAATTTTCCGCCCTGCTTTCACGGTCATGAATTGCAAATGAAGCCGGCGTTAACTTTCTCCTGTCAGAGGGTCAAATTAACCGGCTGCTTTATCCATTTGTGTAATAGGAAGCGCCGCTGACAGAGAGAGGGGGAGCGTTTTTGTTTGATGCTTTTTCCATTAGCATTCATTAGACCAAATGAGATGAAAACATCATCCGGTGACAGCCTTAAACACACACACACACACACACACACACACACACACACACACACACACACACACACACACACAGTCACTCACACACTTCCATAAAACACAATGAGAATTTGATCTACTTCAATTAGAAGCGATGGAAATCCTCAATTGGATAATTTATAAGCAAACTAAGCCGCGGTGACATGGAGGTTGTGATAACTAATGAACAGAGCACTCACTGAAAGTCATCATCATCTTGTTGAGCTCTCATCCTCCTCTTCCTCCCTGAGAACACACACATAACACAAACACAGATTAGCAGCAGTTCAAACCCGTTTAAATATATAGGATTCATTTGTTCATATAATGTAAATAGTAGTTAAACAAGGACATGAAAGAAGCTAACTGATTGTTTGTTACCAATCTACTTTGTTTTCTATCAAATTTAGATAATTTAGTCTTTAAAATTAAAATAAGCCCAACGATAAACTCTTTACTTTGTTCAAATAAAACCCAGAAAATGTGCTATCTAAAGCCATGTAAAAAAGCATAACAATATCAACTTCTGATATTTAAGAAGTTCTAAACGGTACATTTTTGCCTCAAAGAATTGTAATTTGTACATGATTCAATAAATAATACTTTTTGGCATTACTATGACATTAAAAGGGCTGAGTTTTACATTCACATCAGCCAAAAAGTGTATGAAATACCCACAATCTGGTACATTGAAGTCATGATTTTGTCAGAAAAAGATTCTCAGTTAGAGCTAATTGTCTACAATGAAGGACTGTATATAAAAAGGGCTACCCAAACAAAACAAAAAGGTGTAGATGTCATTTAGCGAGTAATTAGTCAATTAAAACCAAAACGATTGAGATCCTCCAACAGTCGGCAAACCTAGAACAATTATCCTTTGTACAACCCAGACCCTAAAACCCTGAATTTCATACATATAAACAACAGCAGCAAAGTATTTTCATGAGGATTTTGTAAATGTTTAGGTTACTAGGCACCACTAACACCAGTCACCTCTACTGTAGTCTCTACCCACCTGAGCCTGTCCTCGTCCAGACCCTCGATGATGGCGTTTCTGTCGTTGACGATCTCCATCAGTTTGGCCATCAGCTGCTCTTCTCTCTTCTTCTCCCAGGAAGTTTTCAGATGTTCTGCTCAAACACAAACACATTTAAATCTCTGATGTTTGATCTGTTTCATGTTTTAAATGCGTCTCCCTTAATGCTCACCTGGTTTCTCCATCAGTCTCCGCAGCTCCTGCTCCACACTGGGCTGCTCCTCCTCCAGGTCCTGGGTTTTTCCGCTACACATAAAAACAACATAAACACATCAATTAAATTGTTCATTGTATTTCTTTCTACACTGCCTGCCCAAGAAAAACTCTAACATTCGTTGGACCGCCTTTAGCTTTGATTACGGCACGCATTCGCTGTGGCATCGTTTCCACAAGCTTCTGCAACGTCACAACATTTATTTCTGCATTCATTTTTCGCCAAGATTTTTGTATTAATGACGGGAGATTCGGACCACTGCGCAACGTCTTCTCCAGCACATCCCAAAGATTCTCAATCGGGTTCAGGTCTGGACTCTGTGGGGGCCAATCCATGTGTGGAAATGATGTCTCATGCTCCCTGAACCACTCTTTCACCATTTGAGCCCGATGGATCCTGGCATTGTCATCTTGGAACATGCCCGTGCCATCAGGGAAGAAAAACTCCATTGATGGAATAACCTGGTCATTCAGTATATTCAGGTAGTCAGCTGACCTCATCCTTTGGGCACATTGCTGAACCTAGACCAGACCAACTGCAGCAACCCCAGATCATAGCCCTGCCCCCACAGGCTTGTGACCTTTTTTTTGGCTGGGCAGTGTATATTACAGTATGGAACATAACAATATGTATTTGAAGTCAGGTTTCTGGCCATGTGGCACAGGTGTTAGTCTAATATTTCCTCTCTTTTTAGCTCTATTTTGAGTCCCTAACGTCTCCTACCAAGTAAAATATTTGTCTCTTTAGCTCTTAAATGTATCATTGCATATTGGTCAACATTTCATTCCATCTATTTAGTGAAATACACCAGAACACTCAGGTGTGAGGGAGTGAGTCTGTCACCTTAATTCCCCCCTATCACATTAAAAAAGGTGGTCATTTTAACCACTCCCACAATACAAAATACTCACTAAAGAAACTTTAAATGACAATAGATCAAAAGGGCATGTACTCAGTGTCCCAATTGTTACCTATTTTAAGTTACTTTCTAAATATCCCCATGTTTTTTGGCACTCAATTAAGTTCATTTAATTAGCAACCAGTTTAAAAATAGTGTTAAGATCACAAAACATATCAAAGCTTTAGAATAGGGGCTCAAATACTAAACCATATTTACAATACATACTAATAACACGTCTAGAATTGGAAAGTGTTCAGGTATTATACAGGAACAATACAAGTTAAAAAAACACCTAACACCTAACAAAATTACCTAAAATCTGAAGTTATTTCATCCTAAATACGTAACGGTGCGAAAAGAATTGTTTCACAAATCAAAACATCGGTCTAAAATAGGTAAGAGTTAAAAAACACAAACATATTTAAAAGGCGTCGTCTGCATTTCAAAGCAAATTTTGCTTTAAAATGCCTCGGTAGAAGTAACGGTTCGGTTTTAATTTGTGAAAGTAATAACTGCAGAGTGTGTGTGGGATGCAGCATCCTGCTTCCCGACGTCCTGCTGTGGGAGGACACTGGGAATTCAAACTGTCAACCTTCTGGACACGAGTCTGCTTCACTAATCGCTCAATAGTGGCCTTTTCTGTGTGTGTGTGTGTGTGTGTGTGTGTGTGTGTGTGTGTGTGTGTGTGTGTGTGTGTGTGTGTGTGTGTGTGTGTGTGTGTGTGTGTGTGTGTGTGTGTGTGTGTGTGTGTGTGTGTGTGTGTACTCACATGTAGACCAGTTCTGACTCCCGGCGCATGGCCACCTGCTTGTTCCTGATCAAGGTGAACCACTCGATCATGAGCTCGTCACTGACGGCGTCATCTTCCCCCTCTGACAAACACACACACACACACACACACACACACACACACACACACACACACACACACACACACACACACACACACACACACACACACACACACACACACACACACACACACACACACACACACACACACACACACACAACAGTTAACCCCTTATACACTCTTTCCTCTGAAGCTGCTTTTGATCTTTATACTTGACTAAAGAGAACGTTTGTGTGCGTGTGTGTGTGTGTGTGTGTGTGTGTGTGTGTGTGTGTGTGTGTGTGTGTGTGTGTGTGTGTGTGTGTGTCTCACCTGCTTCGCTGCTGCGGAGCCTCATCTCCAGCTCCACTCCTCTCCCCTCCCACTCATTCAGATTATCCTCGATGTCCTGCAGCTCCTTTATGATGTCCTCTTTCTGAATGTAGTCGGGTTTCTTCTACAGAGGCAACACACACAAATGGAATGGAGGATGTGAACCAAACATAGATAAAAACCCCGAACGTAACCCAGCCTTTTTCAAATGATATCCTGAAGTATCAGTGCGGAGAAAGAAGGCAGTAAAAGATAATCAGATTAGCACAAAATTAAACCAATAATTAATTCAAAGGTGGAGTAAAAAGTTGACTTTCCTCCAATCAGTAGGTTATACAAATGATACTTCATTTATTTTACTCCTTTATTGACATTTTACAAGCTAGTTTATAATATGTAGGCTAACGTAAATTCAGATTCAAGCTAGCTTTTAATTAAACGTACTTGTTTTATGCCGTACTGTACTACATCTGTTGCTAACTCCTCAGCTTTAAATGATCTTTAGCAAGTTAACTTTATTAGCATTAGCTTGCCGGTATAAATGCTATAGCCACTGTTAGCAAAGTTTATACAATAAGCTAGAACAGTGCTATGCAATACAGTATGGACAGTTAACAGTCACTGGCTTCAGTTAAAACTGGGGATTGTATTCAAAAGCACATGCTATAAGCTAATTTATAGAGTACCACTCTACACCTTATAAAGGATTTGCGAATAGTTTGTAATTCATTCATTAATAAGGTTTTGAACACTTTATAAATCATTCATAAGCTTTTATAAGAGAAGAGATAAACAAAACATCAAGATGGATGGAGAGAGAATCAACTCAGTCAACAACAGATACCAAGGATGTTGGCTGATGAAGAAGATGAAGGAAGCTATGTAGCCAATATAACGCTTAGTCATCTTGCCAAATAGTGAGCCTGTGTCGATGTATGAAAACTATGTTAGAACTGATTATAAATGGTTATTAATGATTAATAAAGGGTTATATAATAACTTAATTATAAACCCTTTAAGAATCCTTTATAAGGGTAGTCTTATTGTAAAGTGGTACCACTTATAGCTAAAAAGCTAACTTAAACTTGCTTTTCATCTAAGGTTCAGTACCTTGGTAATTGTTGACTCTGGCTTGGTGCCATTAGCAGTCGGGCCTTTCTGTCCATTCAGGAATCCTATAAATAAAGAGACGAAATGCAAAAACAAGTTAAAAACAAAGACCGAAAGCGGAAGGAAACTTTTAGAGGTCTGATTAATTTTTCTGGTCTTTTAGGAAGACGATTTGTGGAAGATACATATCATGTCCACGTAGTCCAATTAAAGAATGGGGGAAAAATATCAATGTGTGCAGGCCAGGGTTTTTCTTTATCGTTCTTTACAAAATCCAAAATCATATTAAACACAGTAAAGTACAGGTGACCATGTTACCCTTTGCTGCAGGTGGAGTGACAGAAATGCTCGGGCTGGACAGATGAGAGGAGGGAGGCGGATCTGAACTCTGAGGTTTTCCGGATCCATTAGCCCAGGTTTTAGAGGACTGTGAAGGAGCAGCAGGTCTGTGTGTGGAAGAAAAACTGAATTTAATGAATTTATTTGCAACAAGTCATCCCCTTTCTGTGTTGCTGCAGTTTGGATTCATAGGAGTGGGAGGAAAGTTCATCCGGGGGAAAGAAGCTGAGCACTGAGCATATGTCGCACCACAGAGGACTCTAGTCACAAGCATGTGGCGGAAGAGGAGAGGCCGAAAGCTTTGACTACAAAAGATGGCCGAGACATTTGGAGGAGCAGCAGGTACAGGCTTCCTGCAGGAGGGGAAGGTCGGGGAGGATGGATGAGAGACAGGATCAAAGGATGGATGGATGGACAGGACATCGGGGGAGGAAAGAGATGTTGATGTGTTGTGAGCCCACACACGTACAGAGCAGGAACTGAGCCAGCGAGGGGAAGGATTACCAAGGAGCATACAATATGGTGGCAGCACAGAACAAACGTTAGTCGAATAAATCTTACTTTGAGACGGGTTTGAGCTTCGACCTCCAGTCTGCAGGCGACCCAGTGTTTTCTGATGCTAATGAAAAAAAAGAAATAACAATCTTTAGTTTTTTTAATTTCCTGGTTCATTTCCTTCAGAGTCACATTATGCAATGTCCGTTCCAATAGTTTATTGTTTGTTATGGATGGATTTTCCACCAAAAGCACTTCGAATCCAGGGTAAAGGCAAAGTAAAAGGTCCACATTAACTTAAAGCAAATTGTGAGTAGTCTTAAAATAGTGTTTCAAAGACAACAAGGCGCTCCTTTACACACATATGCAAACATGCAAGCAGTGGACAGTAATCAGAGTGAGTGAGTGAGTGAGTGAGTGAGTGAGTGAGTGAGTGAGTG
The DNA here is from genome assembly GCF_036324505.1 of Eleginops maclovinus. NCBI lineage: Eukaryota > Metazoa > Chordata > Actinopteri > Perciformes > Eleginopidae > Eleginops > Eleginops maclovinus. Next base: position 3,492,143 of record NC_086353.1, read on the forward strand.
AGTGAGTGAGTGAGTGAGTGAGTGAGTGAGTGAGTGAGTGAGTGAGTGAGTGAGTGAGTGAGTGAGTGAGTGAGTGTGTGTGTGTGTTACCAGCAGTGTTGGGTGAAGCACTGCGGGGGTTTGCAGCTGGTCTCTCAGGGGTTCTGGTTCTGACTGCACTGCTGGCGGCCGGGCTCGGGGGGACTAAGGGAATCTGCATGTCAGCGAGGATCGACGGGTCGGCCTTTAGCCTCCGTCTCCCTCTGGCAGGCTCCGGGTCCTTCTTAGGGGTCTCTACCTGAGGAGACCTGAGGAGAGGGGAAGAGGAATTGTAGGAAATGATTTCTGTCACCAGTAGAGGTCAGGCTAAAGCAAGATAATATAAAGGTTTAGGGCTGCTGGATTTTTACAAATTAATCTAATAACATTTATTTTGGCAATATATTGAGATGACAATTATTCATCACAATTACTCACAGACTTTGGAAACATCATCAGTTATTGAACTTAAACATTTCTAACAATACATTTTAGATTTTTAAATACAATTCAAATGAAAACATATTTCTATTTATTTATTTTTAAAACCAACAATATAATAATAATAATAATAATAATAATAATAATAATAATAATAATAATAACATAAATGTAAGATATACTGTGGATTTTCTTAAAGGTGAAATATAATTTAACTGAAAAACGAATTAAAAACTAATAATAAAAAATATATATTTATACATTAATATATACATAAACATTTTTAAAAGTATGAGTAGAATAAATAGATATAGAAAAAACATCCTGCTGATACTTCTAAACATAAATACAATATCCAGTATATTAAATAATTATATATAAAGTAACACATCAAATATGTCAGGGACAAAAATAGGGCAAGTCAATGCTAAATTAAGTGTGGTACAATAATCTTGCATCTTGATTATCTTGTACTGCATTATCCTTGGAAGCCATGTCATAATTGAAAATAAGTGTGTGTGTGTGTGTGTGTGTGTGTGTGTGTGTGTGTGTGTGTGTGTGTGTGTGTGTGTGTGTGTGTGTGTGTGTGTGTGTGTTGACATTCTTACTTGTCAGTTTTCTTCAGCGATACACTGGTCCACGCTGGCTTGCTGTTGTTGTTGTTGTTCTCCTCAGCCAGTTTTTTGGAGATGATGGCAGCTGCTGATGCTTTCGTCTTAGCATCTCCTTCTCCACCTGCTGCTTTAGATTTCTCCTCTCCTGTGCCCCAGCTCACATTCGCCTGCTTTTTATCCAAATCTCCAACGTTCACAACCACGGTGACGGCCTGCTCTGCTGGGTTCTTCTTCACCGTATCGCTCGGATCCGGCCCTTTATTGATGACGATGCTGGTGGTTATCGTCTTTTTCTCTTCCTCTTTAGCGGGGTTATCTGATTTGAAGAAGTTGAGCTTGGACTGCAATGTCTTTGCCGCCGTGGTGGATTTCCGAGGAGCAGCGACGGGCCTGGTGTCATTTGACGTGGTCGTTGTGGTAGTAGACTTTGTAGTTGTGTTGATAGACGGTGTGGTTGTGATGACAGTTGGTGTCGTTGTGATGATGGAGGGGGTCGTTTTGTTGCTAGACGGTGTCGTTGTGAATATAGACGATGTCGTTTTGTTGCTAGACGGTGTCGTTGTGAATATAGACGATGTCGTTTTGTTGCTAGACGGTGTCGTTGTGAATATAGACGATGTCGTTTTGTTGCTAGACGGTGTTGTTGTTGTCATTTTGTTGCTAAGCGGTGTTGTTGTGCTAGTAGATGTTGATGTTTTATTGCTAGACGGTGTCGTTGTGAATATAGCTGATGTCGTTTTGTTGCTAGATGGTGTCTTTGTGTCTTGATTCGTGGGCGTTGTGGTGAAGATGGACACATTTGTTGTCCGTGTAGCCGTGGGCTTGGAGACAACAGCGGTCGGAGTCTGTTTAGCAGCAGAGGAGAGACTGGAAGCAGGCCGGGATGGAGACGAAGAAGAGAAAGTGGTGGAGAAGCTGGGAGAGGGGCTGGGTTTCTCTGCCAGCCATGATGGTCCCAGTCTGGAGGCTGCATTAGTCAGAGGAGTTGGTTTAGTTGTATGAGTTCTGTAAGTTGGAGGAGTTGGAGGAGTTGGAGGAGTTGAAGGCGTTGGATGTGCTCTGTATGATGGAGGAGTTGAAGGCGTTGTGTGTGCTCTGTATGATGGAGGAGTTGAAGGCGTTGTGTGTGCTCTGTATGATGGAGGAGTTGAAGGAGTTTGAGAAGCTGGTTTAGTTTGGGTGGGTTCTAGTAAAGACGAGAATCTGGAAACAGGAGTGGTTGTGGGTAATCCTCTGAAAGGTGCCGTGGGGTTTGTAGGCGACATGGCCCTGTAACACAGGAAAACATGGCATGTCATTTCTGGTCAATCAGAGTCATTGTTGGTACCATTTGGGGCTGAGTGGTTTACTCAATTTGTATGCCTTTTTTTACATGATGAATTACTTGTTTTCAAGAAACATAAACATCTCTGTCAAAAATAAGATTCAAGTGATGCTTTTGCATGATTATTTGTTGAGAAGCTCAGTTTTACAGATTGACTGAACCATATATAGTAAGTCTTACACATTATTTAATTTCCACCGGTCCTTACTTTGCACAGTGCCTGTGATAGAGCTTCCCCTCCACCAGATGTCGCTGCACCAGGTGAACATGCTTGTCGCAGGAAGCACACTTGTTACTTAAGGTGCCCATCTGATGAGGTTTCTCAACCACAACATCCTGGAAGAAGGAGAGAGAGGTTTCATGAGGAGGTGTTGTAACTTATCTGAGGCCATGTGTCGGTTTGAGGGTCATCTTACAATTTCTTACACTTTCTGGACTCTCTTAAATAATGTTTTAGTGAAGTATTCATGCAGCAGATGTTACCTTTGTGGTATTTCTGGTTTGTCTCGGGGAGGAAGAGGGCCTTGTGATGTTTGCAGAGGGTGGAGGACTGTTCTCTCTGGCCGGTTTGGACGATCCAAACACCTTCGCCACCACCGGCTGGTTCTTCTTCCCAGACGGTGCGTCTGAGGGGGCGTCAGCTGAGCGCTTTGTACCTCCTATACCTCCCATACCTCCGACTGCAGAGAAACACAGATTAACAGATTGAGTTTTTAACTGGAATTTCCTTGAAAGCCCAAATAGATAGTCATTTTGAAATTGTTGGAATGCTCAGAGCTTCTTGTTATTTATATTATCTTGTTTGTAGATTTGTTTTTGTTCACTCTTCTTGTCACTTTTTTATTGTTCTTCTTGGGTCAAGTGAAAGTGAAATGTTATCTCATACATGAATCACTCTCATTTGTGTTACCATCTACTTTTACATGTGGTATATATGTAAAAACATGTAAAAAATATTGTTTAAAAACAACAACAAAAACAGACACAAGGTTTATCCAAAAATCTTAATTGGCCTCCTCGTTTACCCCACTTACGTCTCTTCCTTATATCTCAGTTTCGCCCTCGTAGGAGTCATCTGCTTTAAAGTTGGATATCGTCAAATGTCAGTTTTACATTATGATATTAACTTAGGGGCACAGCCTTAATACCTGACCCTGGTTTAGACTAAAGGTAATTCCTTTAGGCCCTGTACAAATTAGTTTTCATATCTTTAATGAAATTTAATAAATGATCTCCTTTTTATGGATGTAGAAATAACATTTCTGCCCTCATGTTTCCTCGCTGCCCTATCATCTGGAAGCCTCCCCTCTCCTTCATTCCTCTGCAAGCATTTAAAGAATTTGGACAACCCTTTATCATAGTGTATCATGATGCATTTTCAAGTTAAGTGAAGGAGTAAAGAGGACAGAGGCGTCGAGAAGGAACATAGGGATGAGCCTCTAGAGACAGATATGAGACAGTAAGACAGGAACAAAGCAGAGAGGGACACTGATACTCACTCGGGGAGCGTCCATGGAAGTAGTTGTAGTACTGTGACACATATGTGAGGATACTGAGCCGGTCAGGAACTTTGAGGGCCACCATGTCCTCTGCATCCAACAGCGCTGGAATTCCCAACTCCTCCTCCGCGACCTTGAACGCCTGCAAATATCATCGACTTTATCCAACAAGACAGAGGAAGCTCAGGGTGGATTTTAAGCATCTAGAGCGAGCGGCCAAAATGGAAATGGACTAATAAATCACATAAGGAGCAGATATCCCCATGAGAGCTCCTGTATTGTAACACACTTAGATCAGATATTCAAAGCATGATTGTATCGAGAGTGCATATTTGGGAGAGTCTAAACTTCTCATTTCCTCTTTTTCTTTTATTTTTCAGCTTTATTTGATCAGTCTTCTTTAAGAATCAGGATATCTTATTACTGGAAAAATGTTTACAAAAATCAGTGTGTTTCTACCTATCTTAGTGCCTGTTTTTAGATTTTAGATATGCACCCTATGGATTTGATTAAGGAAAGATAAAACTTATATCTTAGTATGAATCCTGAAGTCAATTCTTGTTTCCAACGATTGCTCAAAATAGCAACTACATAAGAATTAAAAATGTGTTTTAGGTTTTATTTCTTTTAGATTACATCTAGTGTTAACTGAGAAAGTGAGTCAGGAATTCCCAAACTAGACCCACACTCACTGATTCCATGGAGGCAGAAATAAACAACAAACAGAGGCATGCCGACGTGCAGCAGAGGTACGACTTCATCAGTAATCAGACAATTTTCAAAGCCTGTTTCCTTCGCTAAGGTCTAAGGGCTCATTGTTGATTTTATCTAATCAGTTATATCAGCTTGTTTGAGCTTGTTTCAATCCTGATTCCTGACAACTCATTATGGCTTTATTCCATATCACTTTGAATAGCAGCCGCAGAGTTCAGGGTCCAGTAATAAATCATATGGAGGGAGAAACTGAAAGTAAAGAATGCAATGAAGCCGCCAACGTCAGAGAGGAAAGACTGAAACACTCTGTATTTGGCCACGGCTTCTCCTCTCAGCTATGTCTGAACGCTGGCCTTTCTGAAAATTCCCTGTTACCTCACATTAAATGGTGGTGATGCAATATCAGCGTTTACAAGCACGTAGAAGCAAATGTTGCAAGTAACAACTAGAGAGCACATTGCAACGGGATCACACCAGCCAAATCAAGCCAGGGGTGTAAAGTGTGTCTGGGGGGGCAATGGCTCCTTCCCTACTTCCAACTTTTGGGACTCGACATACATTTTTTCTGAATGCATCTTGCAGGATTGTGATGCTACTGGGATGTCACAATATGTCTGCATACGTACAGACAGACTCACAAGCTCAAAGCAATACCAGCTGGTAATTCTTTTTGTAAGAAATAGATTTTATAACAGCCTTTAAAAGTGATTTATTCCATCGTTGAGTCTATAAACCTGTATAAGATTCATTCAGCAATTGTGTGCATGCATTTTTTTCCCCCACATAAAACATTTTCAATGCCGGAGTATTAAAAATCCGGCACCGTTACGAGTTTGCAGTATCTTCATTGCTTTTGTGGGAACATTGCAGTATATCTATGCATGTTACATCCGCATGATGATGTGAAATTGTTGGAAGGACTGTGTATCGTGGCGCTTAAGATAAACACCACAAGGAACTACTCGTAAACAAACAGTTTCATATCGCCACAAGTGGATGAAAACTCAACGGGGAACCTTAAAGTCAGAATGAAAACATCTATTATACATTTCTGGCTGTTTATTTGACATATTTTGTCTATCTGTATCTGCAAAATTCTCCTTAATACATTAAACAGTTTGTTTTAGAATCGGAGGATGAAACCCTCTTTATTAGTCACATGCATGCACACAGCAGAGCACACACAGTGAAATTGGTCCTGTGCATTTAACCCATCCTAGTACTAGGAGCAGTGGGCAGCTATCGTGCAGCGCCCGGGGAGCAATGACGAGGGGGGGATTGGAGGTGTCCGGTGCCTTGCTCAAGGGCACCACAGCAGGGTCTAGGAGGTGAACTGGGACCTCTCCAAGTAGCAGTCCACTTTCCATATTTTTTAAAGTCTGTTCAGGAACTTGAACCGGCGACCCTACGATTCCCAGTCCAAGCCCCTACTGACTGAGCCACTGCTGGCTTTATAGAGCCTGATGCATATTTAAGCATAATTTTAAAGAAAACAGTTAATAAAAAAGAATGTAATAGGGCCCCTTTAAAATTCAAACACGTGTACCCTTTCCACCTGCTGTGCTTCCCCTTACAGGACATTGAAAGGTTACAATTCTGAACATAAACATTAGAACTTACCAGTTTGTTGTTCTCATAAACATCCTCCTTCTTCAGTGAATCAAAGTTTCTGCAACAGAGGAACACAAACATGTTAGAAAACACACATGATTCCCTTCCTCATTTATTTGTTTACCATGAGTCTAGACCTAAACCTGTGTAATTTAGTCATGCACACCCCTCACATCAACATGTATAAAACACTGACAGTGTGACTGATGACTTCATTACACGGCTGCTGGTGACACATGATCTCGTGTCAGTTTGTCCATGCAGCTGATCTAAATTCAGTAAACCAAAGCAAAGCCTTTAACCAATGTTACAGTTTTAGTCCATGTAAACATGAAGTGTATTTTGCTCGTCTGGCTGGGAGGAAAACGTGGAGTGGAACAACTGTGTGTCTTCTTAAAATGAAATGACTCTGTGACTGTCCTAATGGCTTCTCTGGAACAAAACCAGGCCATTATTTACTAGAGTTAATGGGTCAAATCTTTGGAATACTAACATGGACATCTCTGGAAACATCTTTACAGCTGTCAAGTATAAATATTAACCAAAATATTCCCCCTGGGTGAAAAATACCTTTGAGGTATCAGAAAGTCCAGGGGAAACCCAGGGGAAAATGTCCTTTCAAACACTGAATGCATAAGCCTCAAAATGAAAGCACATTTAGTATAACACACAGATAGAGACACTAGCCAACTTATAATTTCAGTTTTGAGGGCACAAACAAAACTGAAACTATCAGTAGAAGGAAAATTAAACTCAATTTCATAAACATTTAAAACATGTGTGAAGCCAAATATGCCCAACATACACCACTTCCTGCTTCTATTGTATAATGAATATCGTTGGATTTCACAGTTGACTTGAAGACATGAAGTGCTCTGGAAACATTTGACCCTTTATTCTCACATTTTTTAACACAGAATAACAAAATAATAAAGTTCTTAAAGAGTCAACAGAGTATTAATTATGATTTAAACGATCAACCCTGAACTCGATGACACATTATGAACAGCAGAGGTGTGTGCTACTTTGATTTACACAGCAAGAACAAACACATACAACAGGTCTGAAGCAATATTCCCGTCAACTATTAAAAGTGTTTCAGGCCTAATAGTTAAGTATTCAAGATATGTTATTAAAGCCAATAAGTATTTATGCTATTTGTGCTTGATTGATTGCCTAGCATTGTCAAACTAGTAATTTAATATCTTGAATTTCAGTGTGACGACACAGATCAGACCACAACAATTAAGATCTTTCACAATAAGATATTCCAGTGGATAAATGTCAGCGTTCAGTATTCAGAAGAGACAGCCTGTACAGATTCAACTCTTTTGTCCTTGTTGTTATTTGAGTCTGATTGCATTCTTTATTATGAATACTGAGGAACAGGATGGACTAGGGTGAATTAGATGTCGATCGCATTACTCTGAGGGTAAAATGAAATGTAGTCCTGATTCTAAAACATGCAGACTTCACTCCCACTATGGTTAGTGTCCCTCCTGATCTCCACAGTCCTCCTCTGTCCTGCTCCTGTGTTTCCTGCAGACTCATAAAGTTGGTTCCCTTTCATTAAAGAACTGCACAAACCTACAATAAAGCTGGAAAGTAAAACTAATGTCTCTCTTCTTCTCTAAACAGTTTAAGTTGTCAGGATTCAAACAGCTCCAACCTGCTTGTTAAGGTCTGTTTTACAAAACTTCACTCAGTACTCTTTGTTACTCACATGAGATCGGGTCTGTGTTTGTGTATGAGCGCACAGAAAGCCATGCCGTCCCTGAAGGAGGTGGTCATGTTGGTGATGGTCACATCCCGGTATCCGTCGCACCGGACCCGGCACCACTGCTGCAGCGCCTTCACAGCCGACATCCCGGGGTTCAGAGGCGGACTGATCCGTGTTTGAGTGCAGCAGAGCGGCTGTAGATCTTCCGGAGCTGCCCCCTCCTTCCTCCCTCCTTCAACAACACACTACTGAAAGTTTCCACGCCAGCTTGGACACGCTGGATCCAGGAAATGACAGACAGAGAGCCAGGACTCTGTGTGTGTGTGTGTGTGTGTGTGTGTGTGTGTGTGTGTGTGTGTGTGTGTGTGTGTGTGTGTGTGTGTGTGTGTGTGTGTGTGTGTGTGTGTGTGTGTGTGTGTGTGTGTGTGTGTGTGTGTGTGTGTGTGTGTGTGTGTGTGGGAATCACCCTTTTTCGTCTGAGGAGAAACTGGATGTGACACCTGCGAAAGGTCGACAGTGACGCGGCATATGGGTGGAGTTCAGTCCGCTTTGTGTGGGTTCTTTTAACCCTCTATTCGCGCGCGCGCGTGCGTGTGTGTGTGTGTGTGTGTGTGTGTGTGTTCAAACTAATCCTAGAGCCGTAGATAAGACTGTAAATGTTTTTAAATGTTACAAAATATTACTTTTTTGTTCATTTCATCTTTACACACAATGTTATAAATGCAGATTCTTTTGGAAACTTTGGATACCACAGCCTTTAAAAGAAAGAAAGAATTAAAACCCACCACCCACATGTAATTTGAGTGCAATTAAGTCATGTAAGCTCCTCCTAACCCAGCCAGAAGCAACCCTCAGGTGTATGTCCTCATGCTAATGCTAAATAATCTCCAAGACAATAGGTTACCATAACATACTGACACTGGAACATGCCATGTATTTAATGATTATAACAAGGAGCTATTTTGGTAAACGTAAGATGAATGTAGGTGAAACCAGTCAACCAGGTGTGGTTGTTTCTTGAGTAAGTCGGCCTGTCCTGTCCTGTCTGCAGGCGTGTTACTGTCACCTGACACCTGCACACGCTTTGTTCAGAAACAGCAGATGATAGCAGCGTTTTGTTTTTGCTGAGTCAGTTTCAGGTATACTTTCTCTGCATTGCTTCAAAACTTTGTTTGTTTGTTTAATTCTCTGATTGTTAGAAGAATGATCTGCAGATTTGATATCAATAAGGGAAGGTTTAAAGGTCATGGGTAAGGAAAAAGTCAGCTACAGGTGATGGTAGCACCATCATGTGTCATCACAACACAAACACACCTGTGGTATACAGTTTCTCTACATTTGAAGCAAATGTGATCCATATTTCAACATCTATTTCTTAGGTTTAGTGATATCATGCATCATTTGACTTTATGTGACTGCCAAATGGCCAATTTTGCAGTTCCCCTCAAAGCGGCCATATTATGCTCATTTTCAGTTTCATATTTATATTTAACGCCTCTCCTGTGACATGTCTCCATGCTTTAATGTTCAGAAAGCTCTTTATGTTTCTCATACTGGCTGTACTGCAGCACCTCTTCTCACCCTCTGTCTGAAACCAGAGCCCAGTCTGCTCTGTTTGGTTAGCTGGCCGGCTCTGTTGGGATTCTTCAACCGCTTAGAGATGTCTCGCACCTTAGCCCTATCACTTACAATGTGTTGGAGTGCTAGCCAAAAGAAGCACAAGTGTTACATAGTGATGTCACTGAAGTAAACAAAGGAGTCCAATGGAAGCGTTTCAGGCAGTGGGGGGGAGTGTGTGAGAGAGAATCTCCCCCTTGAGGGAACTGTGGGATTTTAGCCTTTGCAGACCATTTAAACGCACACAAACCTATATAACAAACTAGAAGAATAAGAAGACGAACATTTACAGGAAAGGGAAAACACCAAACACATAATATAGCCTCTTCAAAACACATAGGGCTGTGTTTTTGCGTCTTTGAGCGTTTTTGGTTCCCTCTCTGTTCTTGTATACCCTGCCTGCTGAAGAAGTGATCAGTCTCAAATGAATAAGCAAACTTAACAGTGAGTATCACATCTTAGTCCACGTAATAATGAATCATCATCTTCATCTCTATGTCAGGGGTTAAAGATTTTGATTCTATATTCTAAATCAAACCAAATGATCACCTTGCACACACTCAGCGATGAGTTAAAGCTTCTGTCGGTTGAGCGGAGATTACTGCACTTTCAGACCAATGAGCAAACATTGATAAGAGTTTCAGTTTGCAAATCAGACACACACACACACACACACACACACACACACACACACACACACACACACACACACACTGCTTCAGTTGAACAAAAGAGAAGAGATCGAAAATAGAAATTAACAGAGTCAATACTTGACCGGTTGTTGAACTTGTGCTTTCATGGAGCAGCAGTCCTCACCACGCCTTTAAAGAAGGTGGAGGTGTGGTGGCCAAAGATCTTGACACTGACTGAACACATTTGAAAAATACTTATTGACTGTTGTCCTATGTGCATTATTTGGACTACAGTAATGTGTCCATGTCCATACAGAATGTATCCGATCAATGCCTAAAATCTAACTGTAATCACAAACCTAACAAATGTATATACCTGTAAATAAATAGGTTGTTTTGAAGAATATAAGCAGCACACACCCTTTAAAGAGGCCCTTTTGGGGTTTCCCCTCTCCTGTAGTGTGTTGTATAGGTTTTGGTGCATGTAAATGGTCTGCAAAGGCTAACCAATCAGAGCAGACTGGGCTCTGGTGTCAGACAGAGGGTGAAAACAGAATGAGCAGTATGAGAAAAATAAAGAGCTTTCTGAACATTAAAGCATGGAGACATGTCCCAGTAGAGAGACAAAATACATTTTATGGACCTGGAATGACAATCTGTCCTCTTTGAAGAGCTGTAGTTTGTGTTGTTGGACTGTTTTTGAGACTAACCCCAGTTTAAAAAAAGCCCCAAGACAAAAAAGAAAGTAACACTCAGACAATGGAGCTGCTTTTTTATGACCCCTAAGACTCTGTTGCACAACCAGCATCTGTTAAAAATAAGTACAATCAGATTTCATGCCAGAACAATATGTAACAGAAATGTATTACACAGCATTTTGTGACGCTTTTAACAGGAAATGAGTTGCATAAATACAGGAGAACATTAGCAATCCCGGAAACTGAATGTGCCAACAATGTGAGTTTCTTAAAAAATGTCTAACCTGGACTCTTAATAACTATTTCCTTTTAAATGTGTTCCATTCCTCCCACACAGGCATTAGGAGCATGTTCAGTGTAATGCACAGAATCCCCTCAAAGTCCCATGAAGTCCTGTCCCTCTTTCCCTCTCTGCATGCCGACCATACAAACACCCCCCACACACAAATACTTAATCCTCCCAAATCCAGACAGGAAATGCCCCCGTCAGTAGAGCAGAATGCTTTTGACAGACCCCCGCTGCTCTTTCTCTCCCTGCTCTCTCTCCTCCCTCCCCCTCCGCTGGATGATATAGTGCCCTCCATCTGGAAACAGTTAGTCTGTGAACGTTTGCACAGAGCCAAAAAAAACATCACGTCTATCGCAGGTCTATCAGTGAGGGGATAAGGACAAGCGTCCAATTTCTGGAGCCGGTGTGTGCGTGTGTGTGTGTCTCTCTGTGTGTGTGGGGACAATCAAATGCTTGTTTGGTGTCATGACTCATGAGAAATTGCTCTTTCTCTCAGAGTTCACAGCTTGTTTTCTGGTTAGTTTCTATGGAGAGCAGAGCATACGAGACACTTGGGTTGCGAACATGTATTGGTCACAAAAAGCTTCACACAGTCAGCTACACAGAAGCTATGTGGACTAAATGTTTCATTGCTTTCCCAAAGAAATGCATTTAGTTATCATATGTTCAACAATCTCATCCTCACCCATACTCTTCCTCCTGCAAAACACTTTATGTTTACAGCGTCTTTTTATAAAACGCTAAATAATTTGTTTCAAACTGTTGAAAGAACTGCTGTTTTTTGCCATCACCCTATTGAAATATATTTCCAAAATAAAATAAACACCAGTACTGTTCACACAGCCAACCAAAGACGTGGATTAAATTGTGCATATTATTTATTGCTTTTAAACAAAAAATAAATGACAGTATTTTCCCAAAATACATGACCTCTTTCCCCTGTTCAAACACAAATAAATCACAACGATGGCACAAAATAATAATAATCATTTCGAACTCTGGTTGCATGTGGCCACATCTTATTCCATATCTCCTTGTTTAACTTATTTGAGTATATGCAATGATTAAAGTCAGTGTGCTATGAGTGACAAGGAATGCTTTTCTTGGTAAAATGTGTTTCCATTTGTTCGCTGCAGGGAAAAATGTGGGACACATACTTTTAAGCCAAACTGAAGTGTTTTTTAATGATTGTTTAAGTGATTTTGGAGGTCAGATAAGCTGTTTGGTTAAGATGGTAATGTGGGTGTATGAAAGGTTTTACCCAATCAGTTTTAGAAATTTAGAAAAAAATGCAAGACAGTATTTTGCTTTTAAGAGACAAGCTAATTTAGCTCAGATGACGTGTGTCTTAATGAGTGACATCCTGAGACTCCTCTCTAAAGTAAATAACTGCAGGGTTTAACATGCAGACTGAAAACACACAGAGGCTGCAGGGACATGGAGGGAGGATTCAAGACAGAAACAGTGATTTAAAAAACAACCAGAGGAAAAAACAGATACACTTCAAACAAGCAATAAAATACCCTTACCTTACTTGCACGTTTTATTTCTTATACATATCCTGCTTTGTTTTGTCTTTCAGAACACTTTTTAAGATGCTTAGCATTAAAATTATAATTATAAAGACACTTTAATGTTGGATATGTGCCGAGTGAACCCAGACAAGGCTTTCAACCTTTTAAGTAACTGTTGTAAATTAGATCAGGTAAATATTAACCTGCAGCTCTTTGTGCAAAGGTTGTAATTCCCTCTAATTATGGGTATTGGGTATGGGTATGGGTATGGGCGGTGGTGGCGAAGTCCATAGGGGCTTGGCCTGGGAACTGGAAGGTCACCAGTTCAAGTCCCCGAAAGACCAAGTGCCACCGTGGTGTCCCTGAGCAAGACACTGGTTACCTACACTGCTCCCCGGGCGCCGTACATAATGGCAGCCCACTGCTCCTAACACTAGGATGGGTCAAATGCAGAGACCGCATTTCGTTGTCCTAGTACTTGTACTCTGTGCAATGACAATAAAGTTGAATCTTTTTTTAAATTTTTTTTAAATGTTATTAAAAGATACGTCGGTCGAGTGATATATAATTGAACATTACAGTAAAGCAGTTTGTAGTTTAACCTCTTACTCCAGGTAACTTAGAACTTTGGACGTGTTGTTTATTAAGTACGCTGCTTTGTTACGGGAGGGATTTTGTTCTTCAAAGGTTTTTTAAAGAAGATTTAATAAGCACTTAAAACTGATTCAAATTGACTGTAAAATTCCCTCTTTGTGAGAAAGTGTGTCCTCTAGTGGCTACAGCACCTCAGGATACATTTTGTATTTAAAAACCAGACTACAAATGAGTTAGCTTTGCCTTTACTCTTTATTATGACAGCATAATGGGGCCAAGATCATTACATTTCTCTTTATTCACACCTGTTGTTGACAAAAAAACATGTCGTAAAATAGAAAACAAAGATCCATCAGAGCTCTCGTAGTTTTTATTTTGTTCAAAAATCAAGCAGCTACATAAAAGCCAACACAACAATTAATGAAAGATACTGCTTTTTTTTTTAGGCACAATTACAGTTACCTTTACACAACGGAGTGAAATAAACTTTGCATCGTATTTTACATGCTTACAAATATTTCTTTTGTTTTTTAAAAGCACACATGCATTGACGATCTGCTCTGAAAAGGTGCAAGCTCTTCACAGCTATGTTCTGTGACTATAAATTCAAATCAGATTTTCACAGCTTTACGGTCAAAATCAAGCTAAAAACATTGTAAAAACTGAAGTGTATCAGAGAAAGCTCACAGTAACATGACTGCAGCACATGATTGGCTGCTGTAGAATACTGAAGCTATGCATCAAAGTACTCCTCGTGCACGGCAGTAGTACTATCAGTCGTCAGCGTTTTCAAACAGGCCGGAAAAAACCCCAGAGACGCTCACAAACAGGAATCATAAGGCACCTATCTCTACCTTTACAACACTGCACAATCAATCCAGTGCAACACGAAGCTGTAAAGACGCACTCAAGCAATCATGAACTATTTGCAGACTCACATTAGTAGAAAGGTACATCCTCCTTTCTTTCACTTATTGCACATAATCCTTCTGCGGATGAGAATTAAAAGAGGAAATAAATAAACAAGCTTTCTGTTTGAATGAGACGATGGTTCAGCGATGATGCAATACATTACATATTTAAAGCATTGAGTGCACGTCAATGGCTGCAAGTTTCAAAAGCATTTGTGTGTTGTTGTTTTTTTAAACGTAGCACTATCAATATGCCACCAGCTTGACCTGACTCACTCCAGAGTACCTATTCATCTTCTTTCACACACAGGCAGCTTGTTTCGTCTCTGTACTCCTGCACATAAGTTATGACACGGAACAATGCCTATGAGGTTAAAGTGCTGACTCTCAGCTGTAATTTCAGGGTGTTCTCAACTAATTCGGGTTAATTTTATTGAATCGTGGCCCATTGTCTGTGCACGAGTCCTCTGCGTTTACCAAAAAATACATGTGAAAATTAAGACTTTACTTGTTATTGTTCCCTTCTTGTACTGCACCTTTATTATCGTATTTTAAACAAGTTTTATTTGACTTCTTTTTCTCGTTGATCTCTTTTGGTGTTTTTAAATTAACTTAATAATCTGTTTCTTTTGCACTAGCTGAAATGTGCTATTCAAAATATCCCTTCCGTGCCTTTAACCTCCAATGTCCAGGAGTACAGAGCTAAACATCACTTCCACAACACATAAAGACTGCACAGTGTACCAGCTGGAGACTTTTAACAGTAACCAAAACCATAAAAACATCTGACTCAATACATCCAGCTGATGGTGAAGTTCTGACTGAGGTTGAGACCCAGATCTGCAACTGTTAACACCTGCAAGAGAAAACACAACACGTCAGCATGAAGAGCTTCTCCTTTCTGATACAACAAAGCCTTCTGCATGAAAACAGATGACCCCACTGCTACACAACGCATTGCTGATGTGCAATCGGCACTTTGTATTAAAACTTCGGTTGAAAATAAGAGTTTTTAATTGATAAAAACAGTATTTTTACCAAGCAAAACACAGGAGTTTCTGGTCCAACGCTGCCATGATCGCTCAGTTTTATGTTCTTGTGTTTGGATTCGCCAAAGTCACACAATACCCCAAACAAACTAACCAGTCAATGCAGCGTTTGACTGGAAACCCCCTTTTCCGTTAGCTAGAATTATAGTTTTTTGTCAAAAGGAGTCTGGTGACTTTGAAGAGAACATGGATAGATATAACGGCTTCCGTAAAGGAAGTTTGACGGCAGGGTAAAGCGATGAAAATATAACCTCGACTCAAGATGTTTTTAAGCCTCATTCCACCAAGTATTAAAACTCCTTACATTAAAACCATCACTTAAAGTAAAGTAGGACTTCAAATGGTTTGGCTTATTTAAAGCTAATGTATTTTTGCTGTTCTGAATTTGTGTCCCCGTGGTTCATTGCACTTATTGAATGTTGATAGAAGTCTTTTAGCTAATACGCTTGACAATAAGCACCTCATAAAACAGAAAAATCAGAACTGTCCGAATAAGCTCATCAGACTAAAGCTCAATAAGCTCATCAGACTAAAGCTCAATAAGCTCAACAGACTAAAGCTCACAGACTAAAGCACAACAGACTAAAGCTCAACAGACTAAGCACAACAGACTAAAGCACAACAGACTAAAGCACAACAGACTAAGCATCGATGGTTCAGACTCTGCGTTCCTCACCTGGTTGTCTCTGTAGGTGAACGTTGCCTCTTGGGAGTTCACCATCACTCGGCTCGGTTTCTGCTTCACGCCGTAGAAGGAGGCCGTCTCCACGGTGATGTATGTGGCCTCCACGTTGCTATGCAGAACCTGTGACGTCATCACGTTCTACAAGATAAGCAAATGACTGGATTTTAGTTTAGTCACAAACCATACCAGTCCACATTCAGACACACTTTATATTTTAATCATATATGAACATTCCCTGCTGTGATGAACATGTTCTGTAAGGTGGTTTTCCCACATGAACATACACTCCATTGTGGAAAAGTTCAGTGTAGTGAAGGTCAGGCTTTTAAATTGTATTTGATTTCATATCAACCCACTAAGAATTGTTTTTACTGAGCTCAATGAAGCATGCTAGCGTCCTTATTATTTATTTCTCTCCAGTCGAGTGTGAGCACCTGAGCGACGCTGAAGAGGATGTAGGAGTACAGGTTGTTCTCGTAGGTGTCGATGCTCTCTCCGTCGTCCCAGAACAGATCCCCGCTGGCTGCTCCGTCCTCAGAGAGCGCCGACACCAGGTGGAGAGGCTGACCGCTGCTCACCCACAGCGTCAGGTTGGGCGCCTGATCACACATGATGAAAGATAAAGGAATAAGAAATGACTGACCTCCAAAAGGGTTTATGGACCATGTGCCAACTTTTACAGTGTAAAGGGACCTTTAAGTGAGGAAATGTATTATCATTCAGAAAAGGAACTCTGTGTAATTTGAAGCACAAATCTTCTTCACCTGCGTTGGTATGATTGAGCCCTCACGCAGATGCAGGTTGATCTTATCTAGAGGTGCGTGGAGTCGAAGGTCTTCCCCCTTACTGTGCAGAGAGTCGCCCTAAGGAGGATCACACGTGGACAGATGATGTTTACAATCGTGTTGTTCCTGACTCATGCTACACTGTGTCTCTGTGTGTGTGTGTGTGTGTGTGTGTGTGTGTCTTACCGTGTAGTAGTCATACCACAGACCCTCTGGGAAGTATCCGTCCACATAGTCCACTTCAGGATCCAGCACCGGTGTCACCAGCAAACTCTTCCCCCACAGGAACTGTTTGTCGATCCCGTAGGTTTTCACATCTTTTGGGAACCTTTGGAGTGCACACAGGAAACACACAGTAAGAACCTCCCAATCCAGCCAGAATAACAAATTAAATACTTTAAAACGTTCATTTGAAGACCACGATGTTGAGAAGAAAAAGATCATCTTTCTTTCTAAAAGGCAATTTCTGAAACGTACTCAAACATTAGCGGCCGTGCGACAGTGTGTCCGTGCACATGCGCGTGATGGAAGAGTGTGTAGAGGACGGGGAAGAGCGAGTATCGCAGCAGCAGAGCCTGCTTCATCGCTGTCCGAGCCAGAGGGCTGAACACGGTCGGGTCCTGAGGCTGAAGATAAACAAAGAAACCTGTTAAAGGAGATTGAAGGACTGAAGGACAGAGTAGCTCTTGAGCGGTTTTACCCATTGTGCTTTGTGGTGAAGCTCTTACCTGCATGTCGATGGCGTTGTGGTTGCGTGTGAAGGGATAGAAAGCTCCCAGCTGCGTCCAGCGCACACACAGCTCTCCTGCGGCTCCTCGCTGAAGCCACAGATATCTGCTCCCACCAACGGGATGCCCAGGAGGTTAAAGGTCAACATACCTGAAGGAGAAAAACACAGAGAGGTGGAAACTTCAAACGGGCACTATCATGACAGAGAAACATTTAGGCATGATTAAATGGACAATTTTGAACACAGTCCTAGGAAATCTTAAAGTAATACACAGGTTAGGTGTTACTCTTCCCCCTCATGGTCCTGTAGCTCACAGAATAAGAGTAGAGTAGCAATTAAATGTGTAATAAAATCCTATTAAAAGGAATATATTTATGGCTCACTAATTTGCATTTGATGCACAACATAGCAACGATTAGGCTATCACTGTAAACTGCTGTTCGTTATTTTTGGTAACTTTTGCTAATTGTTTGATCACACACCCGCTGAGCAACATTTTCGTTAATTTGGAAGCATGTTTTTGTCCTCTAAATCAGTTTAAATCCTCCCAAATTCTGAAAAAAGTCAGAAAATATGTTTACCGTCACAACAAACAGCCTTTTTCAGATAAGAAATAGGGATTCAAGTTCTTGTTTCTGAGGATAAAGCAGCCCTTTTGGTTATTTCAATGAAACAAACCTAATATTTCCTAGATGAAGGTTGGACAAACAAAATGTTAATGCAGAATATACAATTACTTTGCTCATCAGCTCTTGCCTGCAGATTGAAAATACAATATATATCTTTTCGACACCAAACTCCTACTATTTGTAGAGGTGTTCATATAAACTTGATTTATTTAGCTGTAGAAATGTGCGACTCATGTGTCTAACCTGCTATAGAAGTGTACAGGTCTTTCCACTGGCTCCTGTTGTCTCCCAGCCAGTGACCGGAGTACATCCCCTGAGAGGGGTAGGTGGAGCGAGAGATCACAAACGGTCGCTTCGCCACGATCCGCTTCATAGCGCTGGAGAAGAGGATAGAAAACATGAAAGAATATGTAAGGAAAGTACATCAAATATGTTCAGCTTGTTTTAGTTCTGTGTGTTTGGGTCTTTACCTTGCAGACGCCTTAGCTTCCATGAGTCCGTAGAGGCTGTGCATATTGTAGTGAATGGACTGCTTCTGCTGTGCAGTGGCACACACAGTTTTGGCTCTGAGCAAACCTCCTAGTATACCTAAAAAGAAGAACATTTTGACCATTATATGTGCTATGTATTTTTGTTCATGTTGGGTTTGTTTTGATTGGTGCTTGAGATCCCACCAGGTGTGTAAGGAGGGTTTTCCAGACTGTTTGACGGACAGCCATTAGTAGATCCATCCAGGAAATTAGACGGCTCATTCATGTCCTAAAAACCGTTGAGACAGGTCAGAGGGAAGCTATAATGAAGTTTAGAGAGTCATTTTTTAAATAGTGGCTCACATTTCTATACTTACAATCCATAACCCATCAAATGGCACCTTCTCATGGAACCTCTGGAGGTTTTCGTACCACCATTCATGAGTCACTTCATTCGAGAAATCAGGATAAGCTGTCAGACCAGGCCACACCTGGAGCAAGAGAGGGAACGTCTTATTTCTCATACACCCAAACTGTCTTAAACGTCAAGTTCACAGACTTTTCAAAGACTTTGAGAACAACATTTCTTCAAATTCAAGGGCCCAACGTGACACATTGTGAAACAAATAAACAGTGACACTAAAAACAGACAGCTTCTTGTTAGTAACAATTCACATTTAGCCTAAGAAGCCTTATTTCTTCCCCTCAGATTTGCTAACTTTCAAGGAATTTAAGAACCCATGGGACCCGAGAGTAGTAATTGTGTCATGGGATCTTATGTTACCTTCCCGATGAGTGTTTTTCCTTCAGCATCTTTAATAAACACGTCTCTCTTCAGCCCTTCGTCGTACGGCCAGTATGATCCCTCAGGCTGGGAGCTGCTGATCCCGGGGTCCTGCAGGGGGA
This sequence comes from Eleginops maclovinus, assembly GCF_036324505.1. Lineage (NCBI taxonomy): Eukaryota > Metazoa > Chordata > Actinopteri > Perciformes > Eleginopidae > Eleginops > Eleginops maclovinus. The sequence goes on from NC_086353.1 coordinate 3,511,593, forward strand.
GACACAGCTGTTAAACAAGTACGCCACAACAGACAAAGTACACAGATCGAAAAGCAAATACAAACTCCTGTGTACCAGAATCATGACGTAGCGCTGGTCGTGAACATGCAAATCTTTCACCATGTCGGGCAGCGTGCCGAACTTTTTGGAGTCAAAGGTGAAGTCCATGAACTGATCCATGTAGTCGATGTCGTTCCACTGGACGTCCTGGGAATAAATCCACACCAAGATTAATTACTTTCACAAAGAAAAGGAAAACTACTGACATAAACACAAACTGTGTTCTGGGTAATCTTTACCTGGGGTATTTTATAATTCCTCAGGCTCTTGACCACCTCCCAGGTGGAGTCGCTTGTGTTGTAACCCCAGCGGCAGAGATGGTAGCCTAAAGCCCAGTAGATGGGCATCGCCGGGTAACCTGAGGAAACATGGAGGGTGAAGAAAGAGAGTAGTGAGGACATCAAGAGTCAAACTACAAAAATACACTGTATCGTGCAGCTTTGGTACACAAAATTCCCACATCCAAGAAGACTCTTACTGACCGATGACTTCCACATACTGTCCAATCACTGAAGCAGGATCAGGCCCGAGGAAAACGTAAAAGTCAAGGATTCCTCCGATGGTGCGCCAGGTGAGGGCCGGGGCCGGCTGCAGGACCACATCTGCAGGCACAGAAAAGCTACTGATGAAAAGCTATAATTAGTGACCAGTGAGAAACGCACATCCATGAAACAAAAAGCTAAAGAAATAAAATAAATTACACGGGAAATAATGAGTAAATACACATAAAATGTTAATTCTGTTTAGATGTGTTATTATAAGTTTTATAGAAATTATGGAAATTGATAAAAAACGAATATCTGCATCAAAGCATTAAAAGCTAATCTTCAACACTCCTTATTTTTTTCTCAAAATAAAACCGATGTAGTTTAACTTTCACTAAGTTTACAAAACAAGTCAAGCTTTCTGTTGGCTAAGAAATAAAGAAATAACCCCTGACGTCTAAGTGACTTCTTTTACAGCACACTGGAGAGTTTATATTTACTGAAACTGAAGTCACGCTTCTGTGACACTCAGAGACTTCTGTTTTTTTTGCTTAATCTTGTCATATGAGTTGTTGCAATACTGGAAGAATCAGATGCTGATGTGTGCGAGTGCACGTAGTGAAACCTGACTGACCCATGGCGTTGCTGTTCAGCAGGAAGAAGCCGTGTGCCTCCCCCCCCTCCTCCATGGCCAGGTAAAATGGATGAGCTCCATACAGGTTTGTCTGTTCCTATATCAAAGACAGGGACACAATTAATTAACATTATATAACTACAGATTCAATTGAACTCAAAATGTTACATGTCACAGTGTTTCCTCTTTTGTGGTTTCTTTCAAACATTTTTATTTAATATACATTCAATTTGAAGTATTTATTTAAGTTAACTTTATTTTAAAATGTAGAGGTTTTGGTTCATTCATACTTTTATATCAGGTCTATTTCTATAGTGTTACAATTCTATATTATTCAAATGGATATCTGGATATGGAAGTATGCATAGATAAGTTTATTTATTTTATAAAATGTTGAAACCCCAACAAAAGTCCTATCAATTGAATGTTAATATCTGTTTAAAATTAGAAGCAGGGATGGCCATGTAGCTCAGCGTTAGAGCTGGCGGGTCATGGGTTCCGCTCCGGCCTGCAGAAGTCTTCGGCCATTGCATCCCCTTAGTCTCCCCCTCTCAGCACTGCATCTGAAATAAAGGCCCCCTCTTGCCCCAAAAATATGTAAGTAGAAGAATGACAAAAACAGCATTTCCTACCATAGGAGGCACGTCTCTGGCCCACATGGTGAGTGTGTTCCAGTGCACGTCGTGCAGGAAGGAGGAGCGGTGCTCCCCCAGCCCGTAGATGAACTGACTCTGCAGAGAGGAGGAGAGCTGCAGGAACTGATCCGCGAAGAAGAGAGGAGCCACTGTGGTGTTCAGACTGCAGGACACCAGGGGAGGAGTGATATAATGTCAATTATTATTATCTTTTTGAGGGCAAGGCAATATATCGATATTATATGGATATCAGCACATGACTATATATTCACTGAGATACACAATATTGTTTAAAATATCCTAATGCAGCCTTTCTCAAAGTGGGTGCCGCGGCACACTGGGGTGCCCCCTGACTGTGTCAGGGGTGCCACCAAAAAAATTACGTATTCTGACATAAAAAATAAAAAAAATCCCCCCCCAAAAAAATATTTAAATTTGAATACATAAATACATTATTTTACCTACTAATGGATTACTAACATTGTAAATTAATGTTGATAATGTATATCATTTTTATTTAAAAAAAATTAAAATTTACGAATGTGACTCGCGGACCCGCCCACCGGGGTCAGATGGCAGTGCATTGTTTGATTTAACTGCGAAAATACATTTAATTTCAAAAAGAGCAAGGAACAAGCAACAACAGCATGGATCGTTTTTTAAAAAGAAAAGCCCCACAAGAACCGGACATGATTGACTGTAACATGGAGCCTCAGCCTGCATGCGAGCCTTCGTCCACCAGCCCTGAGTCTGCATCATGGCTTGTTTGTGTAAGTGTGAGAGCGTGCCTGCGCTCTGCCTGCACGTCGACCTCTCTCTCTCTTCCTCTCTCATTGTGGATTATTGTGTGTGTGTGTGTGTGTGTGTGTGTGTGTGTGTGTGTGTAGGTGCGCGGATGGCACAGATGGAAACACGGATGGAAACAAGGACTATGATGACATTTTTTAAGCGTTAGCATTTTTTTCTTATCTTATTCATTGTATCTCATTTTATTTATTTGTTGTCATGTCTACCCCCTTTATTTTATTTTAACTGCATCCTGCACTTCATTTGAGTTCTCCTGGTCTCAATTTGTTGTTGAGTTCTTGCTTACTACTTGTGGTTTTATGACATTTGTGACTGGTTTATTGTTTTGTGAAGCACTTCTGTGTTTTTAAAGGTGCTGCTAGATAAAGTTCCTATAAAGTTGTTATTATCATTATTATTATTCACAGTTCGTGTTGCACTTTACTGTCCCGTCTAAATAAACAGGACATTTGCATTTATGTTTAGGCTATGCAGTTATGCAGTGTCGTTTTTAATCATATTTTACATTGGGGTGCCTTGGGATTTTATGCACTTTTGAAAGGTGCCCTGACTGAAAAAAGTTTGAGAAAGGCTGTCCTAATGTATGTCTTTTCTTGCTTTTACAGACAGTATAACTGTGTTCTGTTATTTACCTTTACCCACTTAGTCAATAACTCCACATTACTGATAATAACAACCCTATTCTCATTGTGTAAATATTTTGTGAAAGCATCAATGTTAAACCCCACAAAATCATCACCATATCAATATTGATAGGAAGATTGCGATATAGGATTTTCTTTTCATCATTCTCCCATAATCATGTTCAATTATTCTTACAATTAAATGTGTTTTATGTAGTATTCATTATACTTATATCAGATTAGGAATATCACCCTTACTTAAATTATCCTAAAGTTTCATATTTGAGTGAGCCTTACAGCACTGCCCCTGTAGACCTCCTCTTCACGATGAGACCGAACGGCTGCTTTGAAATCTCAACGATGTATTCTGGATGTTCTGCTTTCTTTGTGGCAGCGGGAACGGAGATGGGGACCTCGAACCGAGAATCAGCCGGGTCTGTAATCTATATTGGGAAACATGAGAAAAATAAAGATGCTTATTAAGTTACAGGCCAGATATGTTGCAGCGGTGTGTAATGAAAATGATATCAACTGACCTATTACAGTTCATGTGTTGTATAGGTTTTTGTGCATGTAAATGGTCTGCAAAGGCTAACGTTCCCTACAGAGGGAGTTTCTCTCCTTGCTCACTTCCTCACCGACTCACCCTGACTCGCAGTCTTGAGTCTGTCTCATGTCGTATCTCCACCTCTAGAGTGAGGATATCTGCAGGGTAGTAGGTCTTCACCTCCCGTACGAGCGTCCCTTTTTGTCCCAGCGACGTGTCGTTTATCGACACGACCGAGTATGAAGGGAAGTCCTCAGGATAAAAACACCACGGGATACCATTCTTCCCTGACGGGCGGGTGGCAGAGGATAAGGGAGAGGATGCTGGGATGAAGCAACAGTTCCTCGCCTCACACAACTCTCGCGTCACAACCACCCCTCTCTCTGGGTAGCAGTCGAACCTCCACGCCTCGGGGATTAAACTGCAGGCCTCGCGGCGGAAAGCGGCAGCCGTGTCGTTAACTCCTGTTTCAATCTGAGAGTCTGGTGTGTGTCCAGAGGCCGGGGACGGGGGTCTGTGCGGCTGTACGTTGGACGGACGGTGCAGCCAGAACATGGTGCCCAGCAGCCAGCCTCCACAGAGCAGCAGCAGCAGGCAGCCGATCACCAGCAGGCCTGTGGTGCCAGAGCATGACGGACGCCGAGGAAGCAGCGAGGCTTCTTCTGGCTCCGGCACCTTAAAATACAACAAGGAAAGAAGAGACACACTCAGAAAGAAACCAAGAGGAACAAAATGAATAACATCTGATTATTTTCTGGTATGGGTTCCTATGAAACACATATTTTAATTAAAAAATATATTTTTAATCCAAAACAGGCGCACAATAACTGTATGTTACAGACCGAAAGAAAGACCAACACAAAAAAAAAACATTAAAAAGGTAAATCCCAGTAAAACTTGTATCCTCTCTGCACTGACTGTTAAACAACATCAGTTACATACTAGGGCTGTGACTTATGGATGTTTTCATAAATCATTAATTATTTTCTTGAGTAATTCATCAGTTATTTGGCCTTTAAATTGCAAGACAATTGTGAAAAATGACATTCACAACTTCCTTAAAGTCAAGTCTGTTGTCTTTAAATGTCCTGTTTTTCGAGCTAACAGTCCAAAACCAACAAACATTAATTTCCTATCACATAGGGCAACAAAAGTAGCAATTTCTCAGACTTTCAGAGTTTAAGAATTTAAAACTTGTACTATCCAACAATAACTAATGAGAGCATTGCATCTAGATTTTAAAATATGCCTCGAAACATTAGCAGCCGGAAGAAAAAGCATGAAGTTTTGCAGCAATGATTTAAAATCACAGAAAGAAACCAACACTTTGCACTTTTGAAACGGTGTGCAGTAGGTTGGAGGCAAATGAAGAAGTAGAAATAGACTCACTGGAATTTCCTCACGGACTGGACACAGCTCTTCGGACAGAACCGCACTGGAAAACTGCACATCTTCGGGGTTCAGCCGCTTGTAGGACACCATCCTGATAGTGTGTGTTGGTCAAAGTGTGCGACTGAACACATGAGAGGCAGACAGAGAGAGCAAGAGCAGAACAAAGGTCAGTCAGATGGCAAAAATCATTTCCTGTTGTTTGGATTTCAGGAGAGAAGAATGCATATGAAACAGTGAAGTGAAAATGATTCTTGGTTGGATTTGACAGCTGATTTTGAGTCAGCTTGAGTATATGTTGATGCTAATACTTTTGTACTTTTACTTGAGTCACCTTTTGAATGCAGGGCTTTTACTTCTTACAAGAGTACTCCTACACTCTGGTAATTCTACTTTTATTCAAGTACAAGATCTGAGTACTTCTCCCACCTCTGGTTGTTGTTGATATGTAACATTAAGGTACCAAGAGGCCCACACTGATATGGCTTATTGGACATTCAGTTCAATATGATGTGGCTAACTATAGCTGCACAGGAACAACATGTGAATGTCAAAGTTCACCAGGGAGACAATTGAAGGATAGATCAAATGCTTTTACTGCTGACAAAATATCATAGTTACAGTAACCGTTAATGACAGTTAGTCGCCCTAGACGTTGTTGTAGCAACGGTTATTAGCATTAGCTAACTTTAACAGCTGTGTAACTTCAGCTAACGTGAGCTGACAAGGACATTAACATCAGATTTGCTTACCTGGATATATTTTTAGTCTTGGAAAATAAAAAATATACAGCATACGCAGCAAATTTCCCCTTTAAATACATGTATCGTTAGCTAAATAATCCGTAGCGCTGATAACCTTCTGCTGCTGCATGATGTGCGTCTGTTTATCTTCATGTCACCTTCACGACACCTCGTAATTTCTGGTACTTCCGTTTGAAGAACCCTTTGCTACCTCCATATCAGAGTATCCAAAAGTACATTTGACTCCAAATGTCATGTACTATTCTTAAGTCAGCATTGTTATAGTATAGGTAATTACCAACGTATGATTTTTCATGTTTAATTTTCTTGTTGTTTTTAAATCAGGTGTCTTGTTCCCGCAAGGATGCCTTCAGGGGCAGCTCAAATTGTGTGAAAGCCTGCAAAGCAAGTCAAATACAAGAGCTTTAGAACATTGAGTAGTGAAATGTATCATAGCTTCAAACAGATATTGCTAAAACTATTTGTTTAAAGTGTTTCATATAGCCTGGCAACATGTAATGTAGACTACATATTTCTTTTATAAAACCGTCTTTGCTCTTATCTTTGTGTTATATGTTCTTGTTTATATTTGCACTGTGGGACTGCCAGAAACGGTATTTCAATGTTCTGTATGTGTAACACATGTGGAAACTTTGACAATAAAGTGGAATTTGACTTTGACTAATGGGAACTGACTAGTTTTGTTGTATATATGTTGTAACTACCTCTCACAAAAATATGTCTCGTTTTCATTTCCACAGATGATGGAGAGGGTTCAGGCAAATATACTGCAATGGGGATCACAAATCAATGACCTGATTTCACAGATTACCTTATCTCTGGGAGACCCTGAGTAAAAAAGAACTAGCTTGTCGTAAATATTTGCCATGCATGACCAGGTATGATTGGATGAAACAATATATTACTTTAGATAGAAAACTACCTAAAACACACTGTTAGGCTCAGTACTAATGATAGCACTAACTTTCCAGAACACCTTTTATTGGAAAACAAGAGATTGTATAATGTACATACGGTATATATCAAATATGAACGATTCTTGTAGACATATTTCTACTTCTAGTTAGTTCATTTAATCCTTCAATCACAACTCTGCAAGCAGAACAGCCTTTAGTTCTTTTACTTTTATTCTTCAGTATAACATGTCCCATACAGTTAGACAGAGGCAGCACTGGGCAACATTTACCATCAACATGGTTTCAGGTTTAGCCTTTTGTATCACAGTCTTTTAGGATGACTCTTTTTTTCACAATAGTTACTTGGCCTTTAAGAATTTCCCAAACCAGGTGAACCTGACTCATAACGTGGTTGTTGAGCAGCATAAACAAAGACACAGATAAATCAACAATAAGGCAAAAATGGTTTTGGCAAACAATCAGATGAACATTATAATCTCACTGCTTCATTTTTTATATTTCGGTAGCTCATAACCAAAGAATGAATTCCAGTTTCACCTGATTCGTTAGACTGCTCATTTGCCTTGGTTACGTCTAATACAAAAACAAAATTACTCTTCAATCCGATTACCACACACACAATTATTTTGAATGGCAAGAACTGAATGGAAAGATTTGAAATCACAGACCTTAAATTAGATTGTTTAACTACAATAAATACTCTAAAAGGAGAGTGATATTTTGACGCAGCTAACATAGGTGAGTGTAAAAGCGAGTAAATAGGTCCTCTAAAACGTATCATCCGAACAGTTTCCAAGGTTTTTATGAAAGGGTTTGTAGTAAATATTTGTTTGGTCGGTTGGTCTGTAGTTACTTGCTGAACACCACCGGACGAGTTTTTTTACGATATTTTAGCTTTTTATGTGAACGATTAATTTCGACCTTGCTGTCCCCTCTCCGCTCATGTTTGACTGCCTGAAACCGTTGTATAATCATCCTACTCCTGGTACACATCTCTATGGTTTATATAAATACATCATCAGTCATTCTTGTCTGCTAAACACATGTTAATCGGGGAGTTATCGTCACTCTGTGATAGGTCGTCGTTCTTCCCACTGAACGGAGAGTCCTCCTCGGTGTGTATCTGCTGGTGTTTGCGTTTGTGGAGGCGGAGGCTTTGCGACCGGCTGAATCCTCTCCCGCAGACGTCGCAGCCGTACGGCCTCTCCCCCGTGTGAAGCCTGAAATGGTTCTTGAGGCTTGAAGCTCGCGTGAAACTCTTTTCACACTCGGGACAGTCAAACTTCTCCCCAAAGTGGATCTTCTCGTGCTCCCTCAGGCGTCCGGACTGGTTGAAGCTGCGGTCGCAGACGGAGCAGTGGTACGGCCGCTCTCCGGTGTGTGTGAGCCTGTGCCGGTTCATCGCTCCCGAGTGGGCGAAGCTCTTCCCACAGTCGGGGCAGGAGAACGGTTTCTCTCCCGTGTGGACCTTCAGGTGACCTTTGAGTTGACCTTTCTGGGTGAACTGCTTCCCACACAGAGAGCATTGGTAAGGTTTCTCTCCCGAGTGAATGCGCATATGAATCTGCAGAGCGGACATCTTGTGACAGTCTCTGCCGCAGAGCCCGCAGCAGTACGAGCTCTTCGTCTGATCGCTGTTGTTGTCACACTGTTCCTGCCCCGGGGAGCCAGGAGGACTTTCTCCACTGCTGTCTGAGACATCAGGACAGTCAGGATCCTCTCCTGACACTGTGGAAACACAAAGGACAAGCTCAAACATCGACTTGTTTGAACCTTTTGGCTCACTGCGGAGTCCAAAATGATACAAGACTGAAAAGAGATTAAATGAGACAAACAAAAAGTGATGATCCAAGGTTCAGCCTTCAGCCTATTTGAGTGTTGTACGAGCATGACAGTTTGGAGGAAGGAGTGAAGAGCACTCTTACCCAACTATCGAAAGCCATCCAAGGGAAGTCATCGCCCTGGGCTGCACAGTTTTCACTTTTTGGGATTTCTCATAGAGCAAAATATATATCGATAAATCTATAAAATAATCAGATGTTCAATAATGAAAATAACATTTGCATTTGCAGCACTAAGTTAAATGACTGCTATCTTTAAGGGGAATATGTTAAGGGTCTACTTTGAAGACTAGGTCTGATACTGCACAAAGGTGAAAAAGGTTAAATGCTGGGTTTTTATCTTGAGAGTTTTCCAATGAATTCAAATAGATACATAAAGGTTTATGACAGAAGATGCAAGGTTTCACAGTTTAGTTATCAATCCCAAAAGCAGTCCTGTGTTATAATTGTTGAATTAATCATAAGATATTTTATAGACCTATGAATAAATTACAAATGAACGAGCCTTAAGTAGAAACATAGATTCAACACTAACCACAAGTGCAGGGTTCTGATTTCAAACCAGAGACAGCAAAGAGTCAGTCAGAGTGAAGTGGAAGAAGACACAGTCCACTTTCTACCATCTCACAGAGCAAAGTAATAAGGGAGTGGCTCTTTTTCTAAGAAACCACCTTTTAGTTGCTAGACAAAGACTTTTAAAAAGCGCATTTTACAGACACAAGCTGTGAAGGACCCTAAACAATATGGTTCATGTATTTGCTAATACTTTTTTTGTTGTTTTTCATGAGCAAGGATGTGCTTTTAGTCTGAAGAGACAATAGGCGCATATGTAACGGAAGTTGGCAGAAAGACGTAACCAGAAAAGTACGCTAACACGGAGATAAACGGTGCGGTAACACGGCATATAAATGGGCAAATAATGACAAAACGGAGAGTATAACGGAGTTTGGCTCCAGTCGAGAGGGCAACAAGATAATTGTCAAATAATTTGGAGTTTATTTGTGTATTTGTTAACTTTTCAGTGCTAACAGAGTTTAGTTTAATCTGTGTGTAATGTATGATTTTGTCTTCCGTTTAATTTCTACGTAGCTCTTACGTTGGTCAATGAATTTATATTGGAAAAAGAAACAAACTACATTAAACCATCAGTCCAGGCTTAATTCGACTGGGATGCTACACAAGCAAAGGATGTATTTTAACTCAGAATTAAGGTCCAGGTAATGATCCTGGTTAATAAAAGGTCGGCTAAACATGAGAAGCCTGCTCCTTTCATCTGTAAATGGACTATGTCTACAATTAGCTCAATCTAAAACAATAGATATTTTTCCCATCCTTTCCAAAATAAACCAGCATTTAAATTCCTTTTGAACCAACCAGCTCTGTGATGACAGGTTTGTGTGGACAGAAATCTTTAAAGAAAACAAAAACTACTTGGACATTGGACACTGCACTTCATACACACATTGTTTCCAGCACAGCCAAGATTAGTGTGGATGCAGTCAGAAAAGAAAAAGGTGAAAAGCCTAAAAAGGGTGGGCTGAATTCAGTCAGGAAGAACCCACTTTAATCTAATTCCTCGACTGGAAAAAACCCAGTAAATGAGTTAAAGTTAAGACAATGCCTTAGCTTTGATGAATGACATCAACACTCCTGTAAATTGGTTTCCTTACTGTTAGCAAGTTCCTCTTCTTCCTCCTTTACTGTTATCCTCATTTCTGTGTTGGTTTCCTGATGCTGCTCCTCAGTTTCCTCCTGCATGGTGCAATCCTCACTGCTAGAGATCGGCTCAGGAGTTTCTTCTGAAAACAAAAGAGAAACCACACCTAAATGTTAAAAGCTTCCACGTTTTAATAATGAAAGTGTTTTGACTATGACATCAGAATAGATATTTGGAGAGAAAAGTGGAAACGTTGCATCGCTATTCTGTGTGCAAACTGTCAAGATATGGTGCATTCAGGTAACCTAATAAAGACATGTCAAGCTTAGCTGGGAATGTAAGAGAGTGGCACTGGATTTTTATCCTGACTGATAAACTTAAGTTCAGATGTTCAGAGTCAACGTCTTGTTTGCTTTAAAACTCAGCACTCAATGTAAAAGCAAAAAGAAATCTGTAATGTCATGTTTATGTACCACACAAAGGTTCCTCCTCTTCCTCCTCCTTCACTATTACATTCATATTGGGACTGGAGGCGGTGTCCTCGGGTCGGTCTTCTGCTGCTCGCTGGTTGTTTTCACGATGAGCTGCTGCGTCACAGGTTAGATCCTCTGCGCATCGGGGCTCAACTTCACTGGGCAAACTCTTACTGTCAGACACCTACATAAACAATTGAATAAGAACAAACAGAAGCAGCATAATGTGAGGAGTACGGCTGCATAAGAAAGAGGTCATTTTAATCGAAATCGCATAATGGCCTAGTGTAATATTCTAATTGCAGAGAGAATAGTATTTGTTAAAGGCTAAATATGTGTTTAAATACCCTTTTGAATTTACAGAGATATTCTACAGACTAACTAAACATGTTTTTTAAAACCATGATCTCTTTTTTCAATGATAATGAGGATTATGATGCTAAATGTACCATCCCTGCAATATCATTCATCATATCGCAGTTGCAATCAGTCAAAATAATAGGTAATATTTTCCAAATCAAAACTCTACTTTGTAATTCCTGTGTTTCTTTTCTACCTCAGGGCTGATGTTGTTGTGCAGGACCCTCTGTGATGCTTCACCACCTGCATCTTCCACTGGTTCCGAGACGTCCCCTGTCACTGACACATCCTTGTTCTGTGTGCACGATCGCTTGTGGTTTCTGAGCGTTCCTGCCAGGGAGAAGTGCCTCCCGCAGTCCTTGCAGGTGTACGGCTTTTCCCCCGTGTGGATCCTGGTGTGCCTCCGAAGCTCTCCCGGAGCCACGAAGGACTTATCGCACTGTGTGCAGCTGTAGGGTTTTTCCCCCGTGTGAGTCCGCATGTGCGTTGTCAGAGTCCACTGCTGAGCGAACGTCTTACCGCAGTCGGAGCAGTGGTAGGGCGTGATGCCAGTGTGCAGACGCTCGTGTCTCACAAGTGTTCCCGACAAAGCAAACCGTTTGTCGCAGAAAGAGCACTGGTAGGGCCTCTCTCCGGTGTGAGTCCTCTGATGATCTCTCAGCTCGGCGGCTGAGTTACAGCTCTTATCGCAGTCCGAACACGGGAACTTCTTCCTCGTGAAGCCCGCTACAACCTCCGAGTGCATCGCCTCTAAGTGCGTTTTCAGATGCCAGTGTCGGGAGAAGCTCTTCAGGCAGATGGAGCAGTGATACGGCCGCTCGCCCGTGTGTGTCCGCCGGTGCAGCCGGAGCTCACCCTGACTGGCAAATCTCTTCTCGCAGAAAGTGCATGGGAAAGGCTTTTCCCCGGTATGGACCCTTTCATGGATCATGAGCAGCCCCTTCTCTGGAAACCTCTTCTCACACATGGAGCAGGGGAAAGGCCGCTCACCCGAGTGAGTGCGTAGGTGTCGCTGAAGTTTAGAGGCGTACGGGAAGTCTTTTCCACAAACAGAGCAGGTGTGAAGGGACGGCAGTTTTTCATTCTCGTTTTGATCGAATGTCTTGGAGGGAGATTCTGCAGGTACATTGCCGGGGAGGGCATTCTCTCCTGTGAGAACAGAAGCATTTTACTTAGGGGAATTGATGAAGGAATATTGCAACCGTTCCTCTCTGGGCACAACAAACAGAGAAGCTCATGTTGTTCAGACATAGTCCTGTATACTGTAGGTCAGAAGATAATGATTTTCCTTAATCAAATATCGGATCAAGTTGTTTTTTTTATATAACATCATCATTCAAATTCAAGTTTAACTTAGAAATACTAAAATAAATATAAAATAATTTGTAACTATTTTAAAAAGTCCATTTTTATCCACAGCTATCAATGTATGAACGTGTATCGTGTAGTAATTTATATTAAATCATTTTAAAATATTGTAAATGTCATTTAAATACAGGGCTCAGCCGCTAACTACAAATGCTCAGTTTCAAATGAATTATTATTCATTACACTTTATCTTGAATATCATTTTAATGTTTAGAGAGCTCTATTGTTTCGGTCACTCGGTGTTTATGTTGTTGTTACAAAATACTTCCTCACTGAGATCTGAGAAATCCACTTCTTCTCCATCTGAGTTGATCAGGCCTCCAATTTCTTGCTGATCTTCCTCAGCGAGGGTCACAGCTGGTCCAAAGTCATCTGAGTTTTCAGAGCCCATCTCAAATATACAACCTATAAGAGGTGAAAAACGAACGAGTCAGTAAACAGATATTAAAATAAAAATGTATAAGAGGTGATTCAATATAAAACATATTTTGATCACTCAAATGTTGGAATGAGTTTAGGCTACAGTTCATCGCAGTCCTGTTACAGATAAAATACACAATACATATTATTTCTGAATAAGCGTGAACCAAACTTGCCTTGACAGACAAATCCGACTGTGAACAATATTCACATTGACTTTTCTTTATTCCCTTTTATATTTCAACATATCACATTAGGTTTTCCAATTTTGGTTAAATCTTTGTGACATATGGTGGTTTTGACTAGTGACTTGTTGCTTTAGATATCTTTACAATTCACACATTACATGATGAAGCAGTATTGAGTTGTGTCAGGTATAAAATAAATCCCCAAATATTAATTCAGTGACTGTTTTTTGTTTCCTTTTAGCTTTAGATTTCCAGCCTAATGCACCTGATCTCTTTGGGGGAAGTGTGTGTCTCTTGTCTGCCTAACAGTGCCTCCACCCTGGGAGACATCATTCGTCCTGCTCAAGGACACTTCAGCAGGGCGGATGCTTTGTTATGATGGGTGGGTGCGATCATGGCTGGATCTGATGAGAGTCTACCTTTAGTTATCCTTAAACATGTGTTGTATAACGAATTTGCGTTTCAGCTGCAACACTATTAGTACTGGAACTGTCATGGTGCACACTATCAAAAATAACTGTAAGTGAATGTCCCCACAGAGTAGCCCCTGTTAGCTCAGAAGCTAGCTTGATGGCACTCACTTTTTCTACATCCCTTTAAATCTCACATTCATAAGAATTAAAGTTAAGCAGCAACCTAATTATCAATTCGGTCATTGTGTCATGATTAAACCCATTGCAATCAGGACCCCCCTGCAGCACAGGCACCAGTATTTGACCTCTGACGGAGATGACCAGCGCGTTGGTCAGCGACCACCTTCTGAGGAAACTGTTATTAGCCTGCTAGCCATTGACGTTCACTAGCATCGCTGATATTAGCAATTAGCTAACGGTTGCCTCCCCTTAAGCTACAGCCGCTTATCAACAATAACAAATAACAGTTCTGACAGACTCACTATCATTTTCAACCTGAAAATAATACAGTAAATATGTGCAAACATTACCATTGCATGTTTAACACTCGCTTTCTCAGCTAGCTAACGTTTAACAGACAATAGACGTTTTGACCAACCTCAGCATTGATTTCCCCCCAGGTAAAAAAAAAAGTAGTCCCTCGACAGAAGTTAATATGAACGACTGGGATATTTTTCTATTTGTCTCTCATTTTCATGCTCAATGTGTCATAGCAATGTGTCAAATGAATGCCCCCTAACCCATGAGTTAAGTTAAAAAAAGCGTTTCCCTCTGATGGTAACCTTTCTAGCTTTAGCTGCTAGCCACTTGCAGTAGTGTCGGCACTTCCGGTTGACTTCTCAAACCAAAATAAAAGCCCAACTTTTGGTTCGACTTTTGGGTTTTTTAACTATATATGTTTAATAAATACATTGATTGTATTAAAATCAGGTATATTAAGTCTGTCAATAAAATTAAGGTTTATGATATCGTATTAAATCACTCAATGATTAGGCGACTTTTTCTCGTCTTTTTGAGTAAATTATTATTTAAATGTGATCATTTGTTGTGTTTGGTTTACAATGATTATTTCCTTATTCTGTCGTTTTCAGTAAGTTATTACTCAAATGTTATACCATGTTTTGTGTGTGTTTTGTACATCAACATATTCCATTGTGGTCCGACTAAAGGCAGCCATCGGGTAAAGGTTTAGTGAAAACTTCAACCTTGGGTCAAAAATAGGAAAAAACAAGCAGGAAATGTAGTGAGTCTGACAGTGTTCCTTCAGCTGTTGCTTCTGAATGAAGCCCATTTATTTTAGGTAAGTGTTATCCTGCAGTGGATGTCTTATTCAAATTATACTTGTCAACCAAAACTAGCAATAAGACATAATTGTTATTTTGGCCCCAAATCACTATTATATCATAAGCAGAAGGCAATTTAAGGGGTTAAAGAGAGGCCATTGCCCATATCAAAATGCATCCCCCTCGTTAACCTGCCATATCCCACCTCTATAGACAAAGTGCAGGGTCAGAGGGCCATTCAGTTTCATGTTGATCTAGTCTGCCTGACTCATTGATCCTTTTTTTGACCCAAGTTTCTGTTATTTACGGGTAAAAGTCGTTGCCTTGTCCTGTTGGCAGCTCTCAATGTGCTAAGTATTGATAAATATGCGGTGCTGTCCATGGTGCTGAAGTAGTTTTCTCAGAGTTTAGCCCTTTGTCCCAATGGATGACCGGCACAAACCTGGGTCAGTCCTCCTTGTCAATTACAAGTCTAAAAATAACTTTTTTATATTAAGGTGAAACTAAACATTTGTCATACTTACCATTTCTACTATCTGATGGCTTGATTATTGATATAGAACAGCAGGCGTAGTCATCTTTAATCTATGCCAGGGTAAAAAAAGTAAACAGAAGCCTCCTCCAGTATTCATCAGGTGATGTTTAAAATCAAAACCAGTTGTTGCATTTTCACATTGGCCAACAAGACTTCAAATATATACTGTAAATATATTTGGCAAAGATAAAATAAACGATTGCCAAAAAGAACGTTTTAAAACTACATGTTTTTATACTAACAAGATTTGGCATGATTTATAGCTTCAGGAAGTTATGCATGCATAAATGATTCGTTGGAGAATTGGTCTTCCTATAAACTTTATAATATAAACGATACATCATTATAAAAAGTAGAATACAACCCAGAGAGGTTTCTGAAAAAAAATCTGTATTCCATTGACATGGTTTTTAAAATAACAGGGATATAATTCTTTTAACATTAAGTATTAGTATTTGGCATGCAGGATACAAAGGCACTCAAATTGCACAGATGGGCTACAAGAGAAGAGTAAACAAAAGAGCATGGGTACAAAATACGAGAAAGACCACACAATAATCCTTTAAATGATTCTTGGCAACCACACCGACCTGTAGCGAATATTTTCAAACACAGTAATTGTCTCTGCTGTTTAAGAGGGAGGAATGGAAGGAAGAAGAACCGGAAATAAGCACAATTTACTGTGATATCTTCCAACTTAATTGTCCATCCTGGCCAGTTGTTTCGGTCTGCCGAGCTGTCTGGTGGGGCCGATGCGTTTCCCAGCATGTGTGCGCTGGTGCTGCCGCAGACCCTGGCGGTAAATGAAGCTCTTCCCACACTCCCCACACTCGTAGGGTCTTTCCCCAGTGTGCAGCCTGTGGTGCACCTTCAGTTCCTCCGCTCTGGAGTAGCCCTTTCCCGCAGACACTACAAATGAACGGTCTGTCTTTAATGTGGGTTTGGTAATGTGCCGTTAGGTACGAGTTTATCCGAAATGTCTTCCCGCAGATGGAGCATGCATAGGGCCTCTCGCCGGAGTGCTGCATCTCGTGCAGCTTGAGAGAGGAAGCCGTATGGAAACCTCTGCCGCACTCGGAGCAGAGGAACGGTTTCTCCCCAGTGTGGATGCGTTGGTGAATTTGTATGTAGCTCTCGTTGATGAACCTCTTGCCACAGTCGGGACAGGAGTAGGGCTTGGCCTTGATGTGGGTTTTCATATGCTCTTCCAGCTTTTGTTTCTCACTGAACTGAATGCCACAGCGGCGGCAGAAGAGAAGCTGCGATGGGCTTTGGTCGACCGTGTCCGGTTCTCCGGGAGTTTCTGTGTGCATAGTAACGTGATGTGCTTGTAAAGCCGAATGACTCTCACACTCTGTTCCACATTCCAGGCATCGCAGCGACGATCTGATCCTGGACTCCCCCGGCAGAGACTTTAAGTATTCGGAGAGTTCTGACGCTATCGGATTCGCCTCTTCGTCAAAATCCACAGCACCTTTACGACCTTCACAGAGACGAAAAGGAGAGAAAAATCAGGTTTTAATGTTTTTAGCATTGCTTTAGGACTTACTGAATTATTTTTCCGTCACTATCACAGGTAATTTAAAGGCAACATTTGAATGAACTTTAATATTAAAAAAGGTTTCCTGCATTGCTTTGTGTAAAATGTGCAAAAAGCTAGTTAATCTGCTGAAAACATACGGTTTGACTTAAACCCGTTTGACTGAAGTTATGTTTTTCAATAAATCTAGGAATTACGCTATCTTAACAAAATGCCAATCTTGTTTAATATCTTTGATAATACTTACTTAACAAGTAAAAACAACTGTTAATATTTACAATACATGTCTTCATTTGGGAGAAATAGAAGTCCATATGGTCTAGGATATCACAGAAATGATCAGAAATGATTCAGTGGTTAGAGCTCCCACCTAAGTGGACCTTGTAGTGTGTTTTCAGGTTTCCCTTCTGGTTGAAGCCCCGCCCACAGATGGAGCAGCAGTACGGTTTCTCTCCGGTGTGGATCAGTTCGTGCCTCTCCAGTTTGTAGGCATGAGGAAACTCTTTGCTGCACACTGAGCAGTGGTACTCCATCTTCTCTTTGGGCTGCTTCAGGAGGTCAGGGGGGATTTCTATAGGAACACAAACCATCTTTCGGCCAGGGCGCTTCTTTCCTAAATATGGAAGAAAACGTTAGGCTGTTAATTGAATGCTTGCAAAATTGGCATCCAAAATGTGCACACATTTCCTGTGTTAAAGTCTCACTTTGTTTCTTGCATTGCATTGGAAAAATCTAAATAATAGTTCCTTTGCTCAGGATTGGCTGCGTCTGCTCTGCCATGATGGATCTACACTCTTGGTGACTATTTCATTTGTATTTACCTGCAGAAACCCCAGCGTGTCTTCCTTCTCCTTCAGCAGATAGTTTGGTATCTTTCCTCCTTCTGTAAGGTCGCTTTGCTGGCGGAACAAAAAAAGCTGTTAGTCTAAAACATAAAATGATGTTAAACTGTCAAATGGTTGGGTATCAAAAAGAAGTGAATCTAAATTAGACTTAATTTATTCAGCTCATCAACATCTGAAAGTGAAGACTGCATTTTTTTTTTTTACATTATAGGATATAAGAACTTATTAAAAAAGTGAACCAATCTTCTAACCTCCTCCAAAACATTCCAAAGGAAAAAAACACAAATATCCACATTTTTACCGAGACGCATTTAAGTTTGTTATATCAAAATAAGGCAAGGAATCATAATCACTTATTTAGAACCAATCAGATCAAAACAATACACAAACGTATTTGTTTTACCAGCAACTCGACGGGCAGTTTTGGGGGTAAATTCTTCTGATTCGATGTAGGAAGGGACATTTCTCTTTCTTCGGGTACGCCTTGATACTACAAGAAAGAAAAAAAAACTCCTTAAAATAACAACAAATGATTAATTTAAAGAATAAAAATACAACAAAATTAAGTACACTCACTTCCTGGCTCTGCCTCCAGGTCCTCACCAGACAGCTGTGGAGTTTGTGAAGCTTTTCTTCTGCCCCGTCTTTTTACTTTATACAAAAGAAAGCAACATACAAAATAATCACAATATGAACTTGACGACTAATAATGGGAATGTGTACTAAAAAATCTTCATTCACCAGGACTTGCAGGAACGTCTTTCTCCGTGTCCGGGACGTCCAACGACACCACCGTTATTTCTGGAACCTTCTTCTTTCTTCTGTGCCTCTTCCCTGGTAAAATATCATTGAGAAGACAACCGGGTCAAAACTATTGTTTACATCCCGTACTCTCTTCATGTATCGTTTTGACTTGTGTTTACCACAATATAAAGGCGAGACAGCTGCCATCTTTACTACTCTCTCCCTTTCCTCCCCTTCTTCCCTCTCTTCTTCTTCCCCCACAGACACAACCTCCATGATGAGCGTTGGACTACTGCTGCCTCTCTGGTTTTGGCCTGGCAGGTGAGACTCGGACGGGACGACACCCTGTGATCATAATAATTAAAAACCATCAGAATCCGGTCGACACATGGAAATAAGGTCCCCTAATACCTTCCAGAAAATCAACGTGCAATTGTAAAGGTGGATGCAATGTAATATTTAACGTTACGTTTACATTTCTCCATATATTCAAGTAATTTCACATCAGGAGCAAATTCAAAGTGTCCACGGTGAAAAAGTCATCACTGACAGCAGACCACGTTGTATTTGTGATTGCACTAGTTTGCAAGTTTAATAACTAAGAATGAAGTACTGTTACAGGACAACAACTGCTCTCTGGTTCACTTTTATACCTACTAACAAATAAACCAGATCCCTCGAAAGGTACACAAGGAAACAGTTACATTTATTTTAGTGTTGGGTAAAAGGCTGCAAAAGTGAAGTGGGTTGGGGATGAATCTCCTTCTGTTCAATTGTGGAAATCTCTGAATCCTCTTTTTGAAAGAAAGTGAAAGTAACCCTAAAAATCATCTAGGGGGAAAGTGCAGTTTGGCATTAAGGTTATTCACTGAGCTGAGGGATTGTTTTGTGCACTGAGGGATGTATTTGTTTATGTGTGCTCTTCTGACCAAATTAAGGTTGTGTGTGTTGGTAAGACCAATGTGTTTACAGTACTGAGTTTTTGAAGATGAAAATATACATCAACTTGCATAAATTGAGTCTCAAGAATAAATTACCTTGCTAGCTTGAGGACTTTTTCTGCAATCACAGCCTCGGTCAGGATTGTCTTCTGTGAAACAATCAAGATAATAAGCATGACACCTGATATTCAACATTTTCAACATAAGTTTAAAGCTGAAGGAAAACTGAAAAGAGCCTGCTGTTACGCATCACTTACTGGCATCCCATTCCACCACTTCTCCATCAGAGTTGATTAATCCCCCGATTTCTTCATCTTGTTCTTCTTTTTCCTCCTCCTCCTCCTCCTCCTCCTCCTCCTCCTCCTCCTCCTCCTCCCCTGCCTGCAGTCTGACAGTCAGATGGAGCGTTTGGTCCTCTAAGTTTGTAGACGCCATCTTCAGTCCCTGTGACTTCAAGGGGCTATGCTCAGCAGAATCCTGAACAAAGAACAGAACACCAGATTTGGAAATCTGTTCTAACTTTGTTGGAAGTGATAAACATTTCTAAATCAACTTTGACACTTTAAAAAAGACATATTATGTTCTCAGGCTCAGATTTGTATTTAGTGCCTCTACTGTGACATGTTTACAAGCTTTAATGTTCAAAAAGGTCTTTATTTGTCTCATACTGCCTGTGCTGCAGCACCTCTTTTCACCGTCTGTCTGAAACCAGAGCCCAGTCTGCTCTGATTGGTTAGGTGGCCGGCTCTCTGTCAACCACTTATAGGGTCTCTTTAACAAAAATGTGCAGATTCATCATTTAAAAAGGCGCATGATACGGGTACATTTTCATATTTCTTTTCTAAAACTCTCTTAATTTCCCCCTGTGAGGATTGTTCGTACAATTCAGATCCCCAAACGTTCTTAAACCTCTACCAGAATAAGTATTTTTACATACTGTTTGGCAAGGTGCTGATCTTTTCGTCTCTTCTGCTTCTTTTGTCGAAGTGCTTTGATTTACATCCAGGCTCTGCGCTTGACTCTCCTCCCCAGCATGTTTTCTCTGACGGGTATTCATGTTCCTTTTGTGTCTGGTGTTTGTCTCACAGCAGGAGGGTTTCTCTGTGTTATTGCACTGATGCACAGTCACATTTCCTGCCGTTTTTCCCTGTATACAGGAAATCCTAGGTTTTTCTTCCGAGTCCGTGAGCATGTGTGTCGGCCGCTCCACTCTGGTAGAGGAGCTCTGTCCGCAGAGTTCGGAGTGTCCAGTCTCCTCTGAACATTTCTCCTCTGAATAATCTCCCTGCTGTGTCTTTACTCCGTATGAAATTGAACTCTCTGTCCTGCATGCTTTGTCGTCTGGAGGACATGAGTGTATGGAAGTTTCTTCCTTTTCTCCATCTGATCTAAAGACCTCATCTGTGTTTAAAAATACAAACAAAAATTGGAAAATCAAGATCAAGTTTTTTTTTTTGTGTATGGAACTATTAAGGTGATGCTGATATTTCAAATTTCCCACTCACGATTTTCACTCACAGTCCAGCTTTCCTCTTCCTCTTTGATGATGACTCGAATCTCTGGTGTCTCACAATCATACTCAGGGCTTGCTGATGCTTTTTTTGAATCATGACGTGGCGAATTCTGGCCATTATAGTTTTCATTTAGAGTCAGTGACAACGGATCTTGGAGTTCAGGATCCTGTAAAGAAATCAAGACGGAGACCCTAATGCTCAGTAATGCAAACACATACAAAAACCAACCGTAGAAACTTTTAAGATGTCTCACAGTTAAGTCTCACAAGTTAAGTGCAGCTTAAATTGAACGAAATAGCAAATCAAACATTTAAAAAAAGACCTGCATTGTAAAAGTACAAAAGTATTACGAGAAAATAAACTTAAATGAGTAATTATGCAGTTGGGACGTTTTTATTATAATATATGATGTGTTTTTATTATAATTATTGATGCATTATTGTGTTCTCAGAGCTGGTAAAGGTGCAGATAGCTTTAATGACTTCTTATACTGCAGGGCAGCTAGTGATTTTACTCCAGGTGTCACTTAAGTCTGATTTAAGGGCTGGTCCTATTTCACATCAATAATCCAAATCTGCCAAGTAACTCAAGGAATTAAATAAATGTAAACGCAGAAAGTAGAAAAAGTCCCTACATAACACCACTGGTTATATGTTAGTGAATGCAACCAGCGTTAGTTTTAAAACAAACGTCACAAGCTAACTAGTTAGCAATAAACCCATTCTGATAATATAATAAATATTTAATATAGAAGTGAGAGGGGGTTGTATTTAAACTGATGTCACCCAGGTTGGCCCACACCTAACATCACTTCTGATTCACCTGTTTACCAGGTTAACGCGTCTACCCAGCTGCTAGTTAACTATAACAGTGAAGCTCCAGTTAGCTGTATAGAAACAGCCCCGAAAAAGCAGCCACGTTACCTCAAACATAATGGGAAGAGGTCTCCGGGTCTGAAGAAGGTCATAAGAAAACAGGGGTGAGGAATTAATGAAGCTACGTTATTGCGTTGTTGTGGTGACAGCGGCCGTTATGAACTAACCGCTGCTGCTGCTAGGCCACCACTTCTTCCTCTTCGCTGCTTTTTTTTTACCTTCCGTGATTGCAGGCTACAAGCATGAAGGATAATACCGCCCCCTGCCGGATGTTAGGAAAGTATAAAAGTGAAAGTGCTTTATATTTGTATGCAGCAAAGGTGGAAATCGGTGTACCTACAAAATAAAATCCCGTTGAAATCCCTGGGTGACAACTGTGTGAATTTTTAAAAGGAGATGATTAGGGCCACATGAAGTAGGAGTTAGAATAATAAGAAAATTGTGGGACATTTTTAAAGTCGAAATTTAGAAGGAAAAAAAAAGTCTGACATTTTAGGATAAATTAATAATTTGAAAAATTAATCGTACATTTTTTAAAGTCGACATTTAGAAAAAAAATCAGAAATTTTAGGGAAAAAAATGATTTTTATTTTTTATTTTTTAAGAATAAGATTAGGGCCACATGAAGAATGAGTTAGAATAATGAGAAAATATAATATCAGGACATTCTGATGAACAGTTTCAAAATAAGGGACGTAAAAAAAAAGCTAAAGTACCTCAAATGTGTACTTCAGTACAGATAAGTACCGCTGTATTTCAGATATGTAGTCACCAATTCAACATAAAGAATTTAAGTAGCATTATTTAGTTTATTTATTAATAATGATAATTAAGACAACTAGTCTTTACTTAAGTTCATGTACAATTGTTCACTTGAGGGACGTTCCCTCAGGGGTGGGGCAGCCCTGGAATGCACTACTGCTTTGTGGTCTCTCCTTAACCTGCAGAGCCAACGTGCAAGTTAATAGGTTACTGTTTGTTATTATCAAGATCAGGAATACTTCATGATAAGTTCAGCCAGAATCTGATCTGAACTTTGCACTGAAGCAGATTTAACGTGCCACATGGAGGAAATCAGCTGGTTTTACAACATCACTGAGGAAGACTGCAGACAACATGTTTCTCTGTCCTCTTCCAATGCTGCTGCAAGCACACATTTCACTTTGTGTATCTTAGACATGTACAAACAAATACACACAGCAGACTCATTGTTGAACATTGGATAAGCACAGAGAAAATTGTGCTATTTGATTTTAATTCATAACATAAGTGCAGGAAAGTTGATTCGTGTCCATTTTTCTACTACTGTCTACTTTCCATTTTTTTAAATAACAATCCTAATTTGGTTTTATGTTAGGAAGTTGGCGACATCAATCGATAACATTCAGGTACATCCCTTAAAAATATTGACAGTTGTGGAAAGAATACTCTACTATAGACTAAATAATAGTAGTAAAATATGAATATGTTACTACACAAGAATAAGCGAGAGAGTATAAGGTAAGCCTAAAATGGAAGAACAATTAACGTTGTAACTACTGTACATAAATTGGATTAATATTCTAAGTTGCCTTCTACCACGAGAAGAAATTCACATTTTCTCCCAGTCCATTGACACACAGCAATCACCTGTGAACGGTGTTCTCGACTAATGACGTGTGTTTATCAGGTACCAGCATGGTGACGCGCTGACGTAAACGTGTGCGTGTTTGGGGTTTTCCACACGGGAGCGAGCACGCAGAGCCATGGTGACAGAAGCTCCTCCGGCTGTGCTCATCTCCTCTGCGGACGCTTCAATGCAGGGTTACCCTCCGATATCCACACTGAAGATATTTTAAGATGTCATCCTGTAGCAAAGGGCATTCCTGAGACGAGGTAAAACTGTCATCTTGTTGAATGTAAGGTTATGTTGTGTTACTCTCACTTTCTGTTATGCTACTGTCAGGTATCATTTGCGTGCTAACTAGCATAAGGCTAACGATGATACATATTGTTATCTGTAATATATGAATGTTCTTTCTTCATTACAGAGCAGAACATGTCGTTGGGAATGAAATGGCTAGTAATACGCTAACGACAAACTAGCTGCTCACAGTACAGATTCATTGTCCTGTTCCGTATCAGATAGCTAAGTAAACGTTAGCTGCAGTGGTGTAAGTAACTAAGTACATTTACTCAAGTAAACGACTTAAATTCAATTTTAAGGGATTGATAATTTACTTGAGTATTTCAATGTTTTTTTTACTTTGTACTTCTACCCCACTACAATTCAGAGCGCAATCGTGTACTTTTACTTCCCTACATTTATTTCATACCTTTATTTACTTGGCAGTAAAAGTGAAAGTAATCCACAGTTAAATCAGACTTGAGTTACACAAGGAGTAAATTCACAAGCTACCCTGCAGTTTACAAAGTCATCAAAACTAGCTGTACCCTTTAAGATAAATAAGATAAGATAAGAATTATTACCAGCTTTGATAACACTAATGCATCAATACTTGTATATCCTAAATATATCATATATATTATTCTGAAATGGACCAATCTGCACTACGACTACTTTTAATTTTGGTACTTAAAGTATATTTTGATGCTTTTACTTGAGTAACATTTTGAATGCAGGACTTTTCTTTGGAACATAGAATTCCTACACTCTGGTACTTTTACTGTTACTCAAAATATGATTACTTCTTCCAAATCTGATGTTTTACTGTAATGGTTGTATAATTATCAGGAGATTGCAAAAATATCTCCTCCAAAAAAACATTCCTGGTACAGACTTTATATCGCAGGTTTTCTCTGAGAAACTTTTAGAGACTTCTCTTGTAACCGTGTCTCTTTTATACAGACTTGGATTTGTTGCACCAGATGGAGTGGGTTTCATCAGATGACGGTCTTGGAGGATCAATGGAGGCCCTTCCTTACTTATCTGAGTCTTCTCAGTCGGTGCCCTCCTCCACCAACATCTCAGAACATGAGTTCTCGTGCCACTGTTGCTACGACATCTTAGTGAACCCCACCACGTTGACCTGCGGCCATAACTTTTGCCGTCACTGTTTGGCTCTGTGGTGGGAGTCCTCTCACAAGAACGAATGCCCAGAGTGCCGGGAGAAGTGGGAAGGCTTTCCTAAAATCAACATACTGCTGAGGTATGCTATTCACAGCCAGCTCGTACCATGCAGTGAATGTTTGATTTTCTGACCACAGTACTCCCATACATTTCCAGTGCAGTATTCCAGAGCCAAAGGCCACGTCTTTAAAATGTCAGATCACTGACCAGCATTCAAAATCCCAGGCATGATATTCCTACACTTTCAAGTGAATTGAAACAATATTCTCAATAGAAAACCTTAAACCAGTTATTTATTTCTGCTTGAGAATTAACCTAATCAATTAACACAATAGTCAGAGGTTCATTTTCTTTCAGTGGGCAAATACTCTCAACTCTACTTTTATGATATGATATACCTTTCTGTTGCACTTGCTACCCACAAAGTATTTTTAAAGGTTTTATTTGCTCTTGTTCTTATCTCTAGGGATGCAACAGACAAGCTGTTCGCTGAGGTGGTTCAGCGGAGGAGAGCAGAGATCCAGGATAACCCCAAAATCTCCCGGGGTTTGCTGGCCTTTCAGAGGTAGTACTGTATAATCTATGGTGTAAACTTCTTTGCTAGGGTACAGTGTGTAAGCCTAGTATACACAAAAAGAGTACTCCACATACAGTATGTAATACAGCCCTCTTGTCAGACTCACAAAGGACCGTTTAAAACTGAAATGCTTAACGTGGATTCAGCAGCATCAGAGATATGTACTTTATTCCACGCTTTTCTTTCTCAGAACCTAGTGCATGCATTACCCTCCAATGCAACTTGAATGGAGATTCCTTTAACGATGAGGATTTTTTTGCCCCGGTGTATCTTTTTTACCTGATCTGACAAATATACATCTACACATTTATAGGTATGGTGATAACTTGGGTAGATCCAAAACAAACCAGCACAAAGGAGCCGGCTTCTTCTTCTCTGGGGTCCTGACCGCACTCACTTGTGTGGCTGTAAGTACTTAACATCAGTAAAAAAAAAATCCTTTTTTGTGAACCTCAGATGGTAACTGGCCCTAAATCAGGTTGGTTCCCAGCTGCATGCAAGTGCCATTGACCTGTGCTTGACAAGTAATCAGATTCATCAAGTTTATTTATTGATTTGTAAACAAATGTTTTTTTCTTTCTTATTGGAAAATAGAAATGATGTTATAAAAACCTGAATCTTTTGGGTTGTTTGATATAGAGTGTGTTTAACGGTCTACATTTTTAAAATACATATATTGTTAAACACATTATATTATGAGCTTAATGATTGCCTAACATAACTTGATTGTTAATTAGATTCATACAGTTCATAAATAATCTATATTATTTCATAATACATTATGTCCCTCTAATTGCTTCATGATAAAAGGAAAGTTCTTGAAAATGTTGTACCATTAAAGCCCGGAAAATGACTGTTTTTTTAGGTTATATGATATATTTTTTAACTACAGTGGTTAGCAATATTTGGAAGTTATCACAGTAGTGGATGCGGGGGTCGGTGGTTCATGTCATGTAGACAGACCATGTTTATTTTGCTCATGTGGCACTTTGGAGCAACGTTACTGTGTGTCTGGCTACGTGGCAGTATGTTCTGTGTGTGTGTGTGCTGTATGTAAACAGAGGAGAACATGGTCCTCTTTGTGACCCTCATGATTGAATCATTTTGGTAGAGGCTGCCTTGACCTGTGTGCAAAGAATCATTTTGTTTGGGATGCTTTTGGCTCACATGAACCGTACTGGAAATGATATTCCCTGGAAACTGAGATTTGCACGGTTGTATCATTAAGTATGATTAATGCTGACCTTACACAATGTGTCATCTTCCTGGGTAGAATCACGAGTCCCAGTATGAATCTACCAGGTATAATCATGATTAAAAGAATTCAAAAGGTATTTACATTTTATCCTCAAAGATTTTGAGATACAACAGTGGCAGCACATTTTCATAGACACTGTAACTGAATAAGGAAAGATGGGTAACCCTTTATGAATTAGTAGGAAACATGAGCAGGAATAAGATGTACTGGAGAATAACCCAGCCATGTGAAAGAAATCATTTCTTAGTGACCAGATAAGATTTTTTCCAGTGTGGTAAACATCATGTAAATGAGTGCTCACTGTACCTTGTGTGTTAATGTGTGTGTGTGTGTGTGTGTGTGTGTGTGTGTGTGTGTGTGTGTGTGTGTGTGTGTGTGTGTGTGTGTGTGTGTGTGTGTGTGTGTGTGTGTGTGTGTTTGCAGGTGATGGTGCTGGTGTATCACTGGAGCAGCGGTGTGGTGGAGCAGCATGAAATGTTGATCAGTAAACCCGTGTCTCACTGGACGCCAGAGGACGTTGTGTCCTGGCTGGAGTTCTTGGGGCCCTGGGCCCAGCTTTACAGAGAGCCCTTCCAGCAGGAAAACGTCAACGGCAGGTAGAGGAAATACATTTTGTTGCAGCAACATTTTTTGTTAGCTTTTCTTGACCTGAATTTGCACAAAATAGTGGTATTTATTGAAAGCTG
Source organism: Eleginops maclovinus (assembly GCF_036324505.1). Classification (NCBI taxonomy): domain Eukaryota; kingdom Metazoa; phylum Chordata; class Actinopteri; order Perciformes; family Eleginopidae; genus Eleginops; species Eleginops maclovinus. Next base: position 3,539,042 of record NC_086353.1, read on the forward strand.
TTTCATCTTTTCTTGTTCTCTACTGTGGTTACAAAAGCCACCCTAACATTAGAAAGAAAAACTCTGAGTCTCTTGTTGTGTTTCATTATGTTAAGACCTTGTGCTGTTGTTTTCTGTGCCTCAGGTTGCTGTTGATGCTGGGGGAGGAAGAGTTGTTAAAGGCTCCTTACAGCATCGACAACCAGGCTCACCGCCGGGCTATTCTGGCTGAACTGGACAGAGTGAAAGCCCTCGGGGTCAAACCTCCACAGAACCTCTGGGAATACAAGGTAAACAGTCTGATCTGCTTTAAGTTTAATAACAAACAATACCAATGATCATAAGATGATATATTGGAAGTACTAGTGTTTCTGAACAAGTAATCTTTTGTGTTCATCTACAGTAGCATGATTAATGTTTTAGCGTGTATTTAAGAATGAACTGAATCTCCAGATGGTAATTGTCACATTTCTTACACGACTGACTGTCCTCTCACCCTGTGTACCTGTTCTTCTCTTACGTTCTGCCAGGTTACTAATGCGGGGAAGTCGCTGTTCTTGCTGTACGCACTGAAGCGCTCCCCTCGCCTCACACTCTTCTATTTGTATTTATTCGACTACTCGGAAACCTTCCTGCCCTTCCTGCATACCTGCTGTCCGGCCATCACAAACATCGGACAGTCAGTGGAGAGCAGCTTCCTCAACACACAGGTGACACTTTGCAAATTGAGTGTATCTTACTCTTAGTTCATCTTTAAAGTTAAGACTTCTCTATGGAGGCACCATTTTTGGGGGGATTTAGGGTGTATCTTCCTCTATTATCGCACACTGTAAAATAATGGAATACATTTGTAATGCTTTGGAAATTTAAAGGAGGCATCATGCTAACGGTGATATGTGAGATTGAACAAATAGAATGATCTAAATTTAACATATTATTGTTAACCTGCATGTAAATATAATGTTTACTCATCTGTATTACATTCATATGATTCTAATTGTTTCCTATGATGTTTCTGTGTGTGTCAGATGGAGCCCAGCTGGCGGCAGTGGGCAGAGTTTCTTGTGAAGTACCTCCTACTCCCATACCAGCTGATAGCTGAGTTTGCCTGGGACTGGCTAGCCGTTCACTACTGGACGTCTCGCTTCATCATAGTGAACACCATGCTGCTGTCCGTGCTGGAGGGCTGCGCGTTGTGGAGACTCTGGACGAGAGCCAGCATCAGGTAGACACTCGGCAGAGGCCTTTTGTGTGACTAAATGACCCTTTGAAAAACAACAGAAAAGCAAACAATTAGTCCTCTTGCCAATCAGAGCATGCAGAGCAGGTCGGGGTTACATACAGGGTGAAAAGAGGCAGTATAAGGAAAATAAAAACACTTTTTAAACATGTCACAGTTTCGGAGGTAGAGAAGACTTTATACACTAACTTCTTTTTCCCTCTTTCCTTAGGTCTATGCCACGCAAGATGTGGAACCACTTGTGGAAGATGCTATCTCAGGGGTTTGCCTTCGCCCTCCTGTGGCCTTTTGTCCCTCAGTTTGTGTGCAACTGCCTCTTCTACTGGGCTCTCTACTTCAGTCCCATCATCAATATAGACCTGGTGGTGCAGCAGCTAATGCACCCAGAAACACAGGCACTGTAACAAACTGCATGCTGACAGTGCGCCATTAATACCATACACTTCACAGCAAATACCAAGAGGCGCTGAAGAGGAGAGGGCTTTTATTTTCAGCAGTATGCTCACATGTGACTGGCTTACTTGCTGTTAGCAAGGAAGTTTTCCAGCTTCCAAGGCTTGACTCTGCTCGATGTTTGCCATGGGGAATAAGGGATTCTTTCGTACAAGAAACAAAACCAACAAGAGGAGAAATATCTGTGATGTCATTGATTACTGCAGTGATTTCTCTCTGCGTGCACGGTGCATTCACAAACCAGATTGCCTAGATGGTCGAGAGGGCAGGTAAGAAATTGCCTGGCCTCTTAAGTAATTTTCTCATAGCTTTGTAGCACAGAGGGCTGTAGTCCAATGAGAGGTGAGCTTTTTTAGGCATCTTGTTTGGCTACTTTTACTAAATGTCTTTATGGCATGTAATCCACAGCAAGAAAAAATGCTGCTTTAAAATAATCTGATTGGATGAAGCAGTGTATATAAATCCTTTTTTGGCATGAATTGAATTGCGTTTTCTATATTTTCAGCGCAGTCCTGGCTTTTAAACGCAGTCCTCGTGCCACATAGCTCTCTGAAAATTCACTATACGAGGTTTGGTGACGTGGTTGTGAAATGTGTCAGATGTTGAGGCTGGTAGTTCTGCTGCCTGACGGGAACCTCAGGCTTTACAGTTGATGTGAAGGAAAACAGAACCGTGTTTCAGGGAGTCAAGATGCCCATTTCACAGTTCACGTGTCATTTAGATTTTGAAATAAAACATATGGTCTTTAAAACATGGGGGATGCTGGTAAAGATATTTTCTAATTCCTATGATTTTAAGTAGAAAATGTATGGAGCAGATTTTACTTGCTGACAAATATCATGTTGCAGATTATTTTTTATTATTCAGAAACATTTTGTTTGCAGTATATGTTTCCATGTGACGGGTGGCTAGACCTAATCAAATACTTTTATTTTATACTTTGTTCATTTGCACTTAAGAGTTATACACTGTGATTTTGTTCTTTAATGTACTATCATGACAAGAAATAAAGATTTTTAAATAATGTTGTCAGGTTGTGTGGATTATTTTGTCATGAAATATTAATTTACATCATTTAAAAATAATAAATATAAATATGTTTATAAGGGCAATAACAAAAAGGCTCTGGAGATGCTGTTATGTGAACTATTGAAATGTATAATATTAAAAACATAAGTGAGTAGTAGCTGTCCACACAGGTTCATAATAGTGTTTTAATTGATTCCTAGAAGGGGAATTTTCGTCACAACTTGACAAGAAAAGTAAATAGAATTAAAGATTTGATGCATACAATTCTCATTTGGCGTTTATTCGTGTCAATGTTCTTTTTTCCTATACTTACACTTATATCAAGCACTGTTAGAGAGAGCCTTAAATCCAAGATTGTCTTTGCCAACGACTCTGTAGTAATTGTTGAGAAATGTAAGCAAACAAACTTGAATATTTTTTTTAATAAAGTTTGATTGAAAACTTTACAACGACCGCCTTCTAGTGTTCGACGGTCGTCATGGCAGCAACGGCTGTCACTATAACAACACATAAACCAGTTAGTTCTCATTCGACCTTAACCCTATTTTCTTTCACCCAGCTCTGCTTGACTTTTAAATGCACCGTCTGCTTTAAACGGCCGCCCTCTAGTGTTCGACCATCGTCATGGCAGCAACGGCTCTGACTACAATAACGTAGGGACTGTCTCAAAACATCAGGGAAGACTCAATACGAAAAAATAAGAAAAAACAAAATATATGTGCAAATATTAAAGCATTATAACTATTTAAAGGCGTTTCTGTCTCATTCAAACTACGTACCGTATTTTACTTTACCCAGATGTCCTTCATTTTGAAATGCACAGTGCGCTTTAAACGGCCAACAACACTTTACGGTTCCTCCCTTACGTCCTTGTTGCGGAAGTGAAAAGTCTACGTGGGAAAGAAAGGTTGGTGTGACAGTGTTTGAATACCAGCAGCACCGATGTCCAATCCAGGTTAGCTCCTTCCTCCTCCCCGTCGAACCAGTCCTCCCTCTCCGCCCACTGTTAGGCAAATGGACGCGTAGAGAGCAGCAAGCCGGGGAGTATAAATGGGACGGAGAGCCGACGACCGCCTGTAATGCTGCGCCGGGTGCGGCAGTCTTCTCTCCGGCAGGTGCTGTTTCTGATGGCCCGGAGACCAGGGCTGCTCTGCGGGGCTGTGCTGCTCGGAGTCCTGCTGGTACTGGCCGTCAAGTTCACATGCAGGTAACACAGTTAGCTGCCGAAACAAATACATAGTATAAAGTGTGTTTTCGTGACCAAGCTAACATGAGACAATCATGACTGAACATGTGTTGCTGAGGGATGAAAATGTGTTGGTAAATCGTAAATTAGCTGAACCTAATTACAATCTAGCTACTTGTAAGTAATTAGGGTCTTCATAATGCTGTGGAGTTAATCTAATAATGACGTCTACTGCAGGACAAGAGGATTATAACTAAAGCTGTAATCACTTTAAACAGACAGTCTCTACCCAGGAGTATCATACCTTCAATGTCTTAGTTTTAATGAGGTTTTAGAGTCTGTATTTGTACCTGAGTCTTAAATCAACAGTGGAAACGTCTTAACTCCGTAGTAAAGAAGCACATCTATGTTCCAGCTGTGGAGGTTTCAGCTGGTGGGACAGGAACTTGAAGCAAATTGCAAACAAATGATCTCAGACACATTCTGCTACTTAGCTGGTTGTGGGGGAAGATTTAGTATTGTGATGATTTAAGTAAGAAGTTGATATTTAAGTACAAGTAAAAACGTATTAGCAGCTAAATCCATTGAAATAAAACGAATTATAGAAGTCAATCATTTGTCTTTATTAATCAGTATCTAGTTCAAGCTCTTCAAGTCAAAGGATTTGCTATCTTTCCCTATTAATCATTATAGTACAAACTGTAATTGTGTTTCAGTTCTGGACGGTTTAACAAACAAAACAACAATTAATAATATTTATCAGTTGCAGCCATAGACCAGTTGTGGGGTCCATGATGTTCTGCAGCTGTTCGAAAATATATATTTTATTCTCATTTAATGTGAAAAGGACCAAATCCCAGTGCTCTTTCATCCCCATAGTTGAAGATCTTCTCTTGTTGCAGGACACTTCTCTGTCATCATTTCGGATTTACATTGAAATCTTTTCTTTCTGTAGCCGTGCTAAGGATGTGGTGGCAGCAGCTCGGCCTCCGGTGCGGTTCTTCTCTGCCGAGGCCCCGATAGTGGATCTCTACTTGGGTCAGCTAGACCAGGTGAGATACACACACACACACACACACACACACACACACACACACACACACACACACACACACACACACACACACACACACACACACACACACATTGCCTTAAATATAACATTTCTGCAGATCTTTGAGCTCAGCTTATAGTTTCTCAATGTACTTCAACTTCAAGTGTCAAGTAACACATTCATAGAGAATTACAAACTAGCAAAGTGGTTAAGTCAATAACATTAACATTTCCTCTCCAGGTGGAGCGGCTCCGCAGCGTGGCAGAGGTTTCTCTCATCTTCTTCTATGCACCGTGGTGTGCTCACTCCATGGCTGCCAGACAGGAAGTGCAGCAGGTGGCTAAGAAGCTCGCTAAGCAGGTACAGGACACCAGAGATGTTCACAACATGCTCTCTGCAGGAGTGTTTACACACCAAATGGCAACATTAATTACAGAACATTGAGATCACTGATGAAGTAGCAGAAGATGTGTTGTTATTGTTGCTTACAGTATACATGTACTTGAGTAAATATAGTTTACGCTACTCTTAACTGTGCAGTCATTTTAATGTTTTGAAAATTCTCTCAATAAAGTGACAAATAGCTGCTCAGTTAATGTAGAGTTTATCGAATCTGCTGGAGTTTTAAGGTCAAATCCATCTTTAAATTCACAGAGAAATCCTATTTACTTCAATGTGTCGGACTGTTGGAACGATATTCTCCAGGCACCGAGCTTAAGGCTTATTTGTTATGTAAATGAGAATACAGCCTGGACTGACGTACGACTGATAATGATAACACACTATACCTGGTCTTTGTTCTAGAAATAGTTTGTTTGTTCAACACCTTTCTCATTCCATCTCTCTCTCTCTCTCTCTCTCTCTCTCTCTCTCTCTCTCTCTCTCTCTCTCTCTCTCTCTCTCTCTCTCTCTCTCTCTTTAAACAAACACACACAGGTGCAGTTTGTAGCCGTTAACTGTTGGTGGAATCATGGGAAATGTAGGAAGCAAAACCGCTTCTATCAGTACCCCATCATCCATCTGTTTTATAGACGGTAAGACGCCCTTACATTCTGGCTTCAATTAATAGGATTTCTGTGGTTGAAAAAATCCATAATGAAGTTTATAACAAACCAAACGAGTCCTCTTATTGCTCATACTGTCCTACTTTCCCAATGCTCAACGTGACATCTTCATATTTCTAGTTGCGTTCGGACAAAGAACTAAAGATATAGATACTTACATTTAAGAATCAGAATCCAGTAAACGATTAGCATTTTGTCCTGAGAAGCAATTACATGTGTATCTTTGTATTGTGCAGCATTGAGCATCAGTTGCTGATGTTTCCATTTCTTCCAAAGGGCTTTGTTCAGTGAGGATTTTAACCATTTAAATGTGTATTAATTTGTCTACTACGGACAGTGCACACTCATCAACATTTAGTAAGAGAAGGAGCTGATTTCCATCCGTCACTGGCAGGTTCTCAGAATATGCCTAATGTTGCATCTTTTGCGGGACCAGTTCACGAACAGTCTCAAAAAATGGCAACGCTCCCTTCAGCTGAATATAAATTAGATATTTCCTGTTTCTTTTTTTAAAGATCATTTCATTGATACATTTGAGCTGTTGGTGGGAGATGATCTGATTGATCCATGATGTTCTTTGTCTTTGTGTTTCTGCGCTGCAGGTTTGGGCCTATAGAGTACAAGGGTCCGTATGTAGCTCCGTATGTGGAGAGTTTTATCCTCAAAGTCATCACACCGCTCACTTACCTCCCGTCGAGAGACACACTCGAAGAGTTTCTCTCCTATCACGAGGTACTGTTTGACTTCAGGTCATTGGATGGAGAGTTGATCTTTACTGTGTGTGCAGTTACAGTTATGCAAGTAGCTAAAGTTGGTGTCTGTGGTAAATCTTCTTTGGTCAAGGCTGTATTTCTAATTGACTGTCTCTTGTGTGTTTCCAGCCTCGAGTGGTGGGCTTCTTCCAGTTTAACTCTTCTCCTCAGCCCCCAGGATATGTCACGTATCTGTCCTCTGCCCTGCAGGCCCTCAAAAGGGGTAAGAAATGATCCTACAGCACTGAACATCTTACTCGTTTGTCTAAGTAGGCTATGAAATTAGAAATGTGCCATCCAGTCCTCACTCTATGTTTTTCTGGTGCAGATTACCGTGGTGTCGTACGTTTCGGCGTTGTGACCAACAAACAGGTGGCAGAGGCCATCTCTCTTAAAGAAGATGAAACAGTTTATCTCTACAGGAGATTCAACTCCCCATTGGTAAGAAGTGTCAAAAATCTGGTTTTGGATTTATAAAATGCTGGATGAATTTTACTGTAATTTTGGATGAATGCTAACAATCCTGTTGTATGTTTTTTCTTCCGTCAGATTTTCCCTCGAAGGGAACGCAACTTCACATCAGAGGCCATATGTAGCTGGGTGTTTGAACACCGTGAGAATGTCCTCCACTGGCTGCAGCCTCCAGGAACAAAGTCCCGTCTCCTAGAGCACGAGCTGACTAAAGGTCCGGCTCTGCTGCTGTTCCTGCCACACAACCCACTCGGGACCAAACCCAACCCAATACTACAGCAGGTGAGCAGGAATACAAAAATCCCACAGAGAGTGAACGTGATCTTAGGCCTGCATTTCATACAATGGACCCAGGCCTCTTTCTTAACTGTCTCAGGATTGGCGCGCCTCAGGTTTCAATTGTACCTGAACAAAGAAAGTCGTGAGTCTATTTGAGTTTGAAATGCTTCATCCTCTACTTCCCGTCACACCTGTGGTGTTCCACAGAGCTCCTTTTTAGGCCAAATGTTACTTTTTGTTTTCGTTTTTTGTCTCCCACAATTATTAACATTCATCGTATCAATTGTGTTTATTTTTTAGCACTTTATAGCTTGAAAACTTCTAGAAAATCTGAGACCCTCCAGCTCTCAGTTCCATTGAAGCAGAGCTTAAAACCTTAAAAATGTATTCAGGTTTAATCAGGGAAACATTCCTTGCATAAATACTTCTTTCCTAATGTCTATGGGGTCAGATCAGTCTCATAATACACAAATGCACACAGAAGGATTCACACTTGTATTTCAGGATCCTCTCAAAGGTTTTTCAATGCACACACAAATGTTTTCCATTTCATATACATGTAAATAAAATCCAAATACAGAAACAACATTTTGCATATGTATTTTTGATCCACACGTATTCGTTTTCCGTGTCAAACCGCTGAACCTGCACACACACACCGCTCTCTGTGCATGGATCGCTGCGCATTCATGCGTGGGTTTTTTGAGACTCCCCTGAACCCCTGGTCACCCGATTCGTACTTGTAATGTTTTCTAATCAATCCAATCAGATGTGTCCTCAATTCTAAGCCAATCACCTGAGCGCGCCCCTACGAGGGGTATGATTTCTTGTGTTCGTGACATAGAGCTTCATATAGGCATTTTGTGCTGTCCGGAGCTGACAGGTCAACTTCAACAGACGTCTAGCACAAGTGATGCGTGTCTCTGCGTGAATGATTCGATATGCTTTAGGTATGAATTCTTGTGATGTGTTACTGTTAGCATGGAAGTAATATGGGTGGCAAGTTAGCTTTATAATGCTAGTAGACTACCTAGGATTATTACCTTAAACAGCAAACATTAGCCAGAAATGTCTTTAACTTCTTTCATTCTGTTGTTTTCTTTTTTAGGGACAGCTTAGCAAGAAAGAATCCAAAGTTTCCTGCTCAAATTATTATTCAAAAATATATTCCATTGTGTTTAATGATGGAGTGGAATTGAACATTTAGCGCTGATGTTAAATAGGATTAACCGGTTAAGGTCCTAAATATAGTCTATTAGCATTATATAGCTAACTTGCCACCCATATTACTTCCATGCTAACAGTAACACATCACTAACGTCCCAAGAATTCACACCTAAAACATAGTGAATCATTCACGCAGAGACACTTATCACTTACACTTGTGCTAGACGTCTGTTGAAGTTGACCTGTCAGCTCCGGACAGCACAAAATGAGTGTATGAAGCGCTATGTCACGAGCGCAAGAAATCATACCCTCGTGGGGGCGCGCTCACGAGATTGGCTTAGAACGGAGGAGACATTTGATTTGCTATAGATAGAAAACATTACACGTACGAATCGGATGACCGTCAGGGGAGTCTCAAAAAAACCCACACAGGAATGCACAGCAATCCATGCACAGAGAGCGGTGTGTGTGTGCAGGTTCAGCGGTTTGAGACGGAAAACAAATGTGTGGATCAAAAATACAAAATGTAAAACTGTTTTCTATATTTGGATTTTATTTACATGTATATGAAACGGAGCACTTTTGAGTGGATCCTGAAATACAAGTGTGAATCCTTCCGTGTGTATTATGAGACTGATCTGACCCCATAACTGTCTTAGTCTGATGTAAACCATTTTAAAACACTGTTGTTGAAAAGTGCTATGTTATTAAACCTGTCTTACCTTTACCCAGATGTACCTATAACACCTGTTTATTGTATATATTATAACTATTTTCTCTTTGTCTTTCAGATTGCAGACATTGCTGTGCGTTATCATTCCTGTGACACTAACCCCTCCAGCTCAGATGAAACCTTCCCCTCCCACTTGTGCTGCCAGTCAGTCCCTCTCCCAGAATTGAGCACAAGTGTGTGTGAGGTCTGCCTCAGTCTGTCACCATCAAGCCTGACCAGCTCCTCTGTGCGCTGCTCCTTCTCCTCCTCGACTCAGGGAGGAGATGTGTTTCAGTCTTATCTCCAACACTGCTGCCTACACCGACTGCCTGCTGTGTCTCTCAAAACCTCAACTTCCGTGGGCTGCAGCAACTTCCTGAGCAGCTACAGCCCGTTCAATCAATACAGTGCCTGCTGCAGAGAAGTAGAACCTCAACTCAATGAATCACAAGCCAAAGAGGAGCCGGACATGCAAACGGCTCCCCTCACTCCTCCATCTTCCCCCACTGCTCCACCCTCTCAGGAGGGAGGAGATGACTTCACAGGGCTGCGCTGTCAGACCAACCGGACGCTCAGGTTCTACCTGCTGGACGTGGCTCTGAACTGGCCTCTGGCGGTGAGGCTCGGAGCCACGGGGAACAGAAGTGTTTCTCCTCACCGTGACGCCGGAGCACCGGGAGACGGGTCGTTTGCAGTCATTGTGAACCTGAGGGACGAGGTGCATTATATTCTCCACCGCAGCCCAGCAGCCACGCTGACGGAGTCTCTGGGTAAGACTTGGAGAGTATTTTAATCATATCAGATGGTTTTAATGGTTTGGAACTGGTCATACTAGTTTCTACCATGGTGGTTAGATCATGCATGACGTCAAAATATAGCTGCATTTATGTAAAGTGGGGAGCTTTGCCTCCTGTTGATGGAGGACTCAGATTAGTGTGTAGTTCAACCAAACAAATGTTTTGCATGTTTCCATTCTGTACAGGGGAAAGTCACCTCAAAGAAGTTTGCAAATATTGGGACAATGGGTGTCGTGAAAGTTCTCTGTGACGCCTTTTTAATAGTAAACATTAGTAATGTAAAATGTTTGGATCCTATGGGATGCATATATATGTAATGTTCTCTGCATTTGAATGTTTCTAATGCAAAAGAAAGTTATTTTTACCATTCTCTTGATCCCTCTGCAACCCAATTTGCTTGTTTATTGATTATTATAATCAACTAAACAACAGACTGCAGTAGAGATCAGTAGTCCTCGTCTTCTCCATGCATTTGAAAGTCAGTAAACTCTTGAAATACTTTGATTACCGGAAGACTCATTTGTATATCATATTTGAATATGACCTTGATAGTTGTTCTCTGTCTTCATTGTGCGTGTCCTGTCTTTGTACAGAGGCCTTCATCAGGAACTTCAGCAATCCTCACAGCCTCCTGCAGAGACATTTGGTGGGAGAAGACGACCGGAAAGTTTGGGAGGGGGAAACTAAGCATGCAGACACACAGCATCGACCACCCCCTCGCCTCCTCATCACTGAACTGACCACCGCCTCCTTCCTGCCCGCAGTCATGGACGTAGAGAAGGTAAAAGAAGACTCCTTTAAACTCACCTTATCTACTGTTAACTACCGAGGCATATATGTGTTATGATATTTCTGTATTGGTAGTGTGGTTTATTTGAAAGCTGTATGTCACTTCACTCAGGTCAAGAGTTGAACCCTATGAACCCCCGTGGAGGAGAAATGTTCTCAAGCTCTGTATTGAAACTATGTTACATTTCAGGATCCCTATAAATAAAAAATAATGCTCAGTTCATCGATGTTAAGAGAGGTGCAGTTTTTTTAATTTGCTGCTCGTTTCTATGCAAAAAGATAAGATGCGAGTGTAATTCTGGAAGCGTCTCCTTCTTTTTGTGTATGATGTCTTTAGAATAAAATGATAACATAAGAAAACGTAATAAATACATGTATTAAAATTCCCTTTAGATCCATTTTAGTGACGGATTCAGCGTGAGTTAACGGACTCGAAGCTGTGGAGGAAAATAAAAATGTGTTTGGTTTTTATGGAGGAAATTATGTGTGTGTGTGTGTGTGTGTGTGTGTGTGTGTGTGTGTTCGTGCAGGATGTGCTGCTCTTCTACTACACTCAGTGGTGCGGGTTTTGCTCCGTTCTCAACCACATCATCATCCAGCTGGCCCGGCTGTTACAGGGAAACAGCTCCATCACCGTGGCCAGGTACATTATGCTTTATGTTGGACTGTAAAGATATGTAGTCCATTATTTCTGAAATAACAGCAATTCTCTGTGCAGGGTGAATGTTGCCCGTAATGATCTTCCATGGGAGTTCATGGTGGATCACGTCCCCTCTATTCTGCTCTTTCCTAAATACAGGTAAGGAACACACACATTTGGTTGGTTATGAAACAATGAGTCTCTTTATCGGCCAGTCAAAGAGGCAAAACATTTCCAGAATCCATTTATTTCTAAAGCTTTTTACATCGGATGACTTTCTAACTAGTTCTGTCTTGTGTCAAAGTAAACATGATGTTGGGAAATGATCAATTCTTCACAATTTCAACGCTGTTTCGTCTTTTGCATTTCAGCCACATTGTTTTTTTCCTGTTTCCTTCATTTCTAGAAAACATAATAGTGTGAAGTATCCCGACGACTTGCCCATCACGTTACCCAACATCCTTCACTTCCTGCTGCAGCACTCTGGCTCTGTCCAGCATGCAAACAAACCCGGGTCAACGTCCAGCGACGCAAAGGGAGCGGAACATAGCGCCGTCCTCCGAACAGAGTTTCTGGCCCTGCAGCGAGAGGTTCAGGCGCTGCGTCACGCCCGCGAACGCCTCTCCCAACAGCTGGCGCAGCTGTGGCGCGACAACCGGCGGCTGACGTTCGACGCCATCGCGCTGGAAGCCCAGAACTCACAGCTGCAGAGAGAGAGGATCAGCTTGGAGGATCAGCACCGGGAGACGAGCCGGCAGCTGGGGGAGGCGGTGAGGCGGCTGCAGGAGCTGGTGGACACGTCTGAAAACCTGCTGAACAAGAACACGCTGCTCAGAGTCCTGCTGAGGGCGCTGAAGGACCGGACGGAGACCGAAGAGCAGGCAGAGGGGGGGGAGAGCAACGAGGCAGAACAGAAGAGAAGCCACATGGCCTCCTGACCATAAATCTGCAGGGAATTCTGAGGAGAGACACAGAGGAGAGGAGAGAGGGCCAGGGAACGCAGAGAGGACTGAAATAGACGAGAACAAGGCGTGACTAGACCTGAGATTATGAGCAAAATGAAGCCCTCAGTAGGGAGTCGTGTGAAACCCAAGAAGCTACATGACATATTCTGTGTCACGGAACAGAGCGAATGGGGATGACAGAGAGGGTCTGTCAGAAGAGAAAGACTGCTGCTAAGTCAGCACAGAAGTAAGGACACACTTAGAGGAGAAGTACTGTGTTTTTCCACCTGGACCCTGTTTCCCCATGTTTGTGTTTTATAAATGAGGACAATATTCTTTGAAATTGGTCCAGTATTGAGTGAGTGTGATGGCAGCTGATACTCAATAACTTGGGAGTAAGCACTGTCGATGTACTTCTACTAAAATGCTTGTTTTATAACCTACAGGCTCAGACTTTTATTTGAAGTGTCTGATAACCTGTTCAGAAGCGCCCACAGAGCAGAGAGAAATAAAACCGTTTTCTTTACCTTTTTCTTTGCCCCCCCCCCCCCCCATCATGTTTGTGATTGTGACTTGTAGAAAACGGTTGAAACGTTGGTTAAGAAAGGACAAACTGTGTTGTGCTGGACTACAGAAAGCTTGTTGTGTTATCTCAAAGCTCTTCAGTGTCTCATTCCTACAATGTGGACGGGGCCTAACCCTCTGAGAATATTTCAAAACATGACGCACAATAACAAACACACCCAATCCAACCCGAGGAGAAGAAACATACTTCTCTTTTAGGACCTTTCCATAATGTTCTCAGACACTTGTACTTGCATTTTCTACTCTAACTTAATACTGGACCAATCGTAGTTCAGTTTGACGCCACAACATGGGAAAATAGAGTCTAGGTTGAAAAACACCAAAGGGAACTAAGGTGGAGGAGTAGCAGTGTTTGTCGCAGAGAGGAAACTCCCAAGTTGTTGTAACGATGGTGGTCTCATCCACTCATAGGAACAAACTAACGTGGGAACTCGGTGCCAACTCTGCTTGCAAATCTTTCATTTCTGTTGAAGGGTGAAGACGTTATCTGAGTTAGACTTACTACAGCGACCCTGCAGCCAAATTCTACAAACTCCCTGATTTACTTCACATATAAAACAAGTACTAAAACAATGACGTCTCAGAGAAGAGCACGGCTGGCAATAAGTCAAAGCTGATATATAAATATCTATACAGCTTACATGGTTGATTAACTGTAATGAGCATTTCCACAGCACTTATTCCATCAGTAGAACAACAGAGCCGTCTTTGCCTTACTCATGATCAATGTGACACTTAAGACTCAGCACTTCCTGGTGTTTTTCACAATAAAAGTCCACATATAAGAGAAAGTAAGGAGGAGGTAGTTTCATGTATTGTAGTTCAACGTTGTGCAGGCTGACATGGCTCTGAAAACACAGATGGAAATAATAATCTGGAATATTATATTGTGCCAAAAATGGTTAACATGTCAAAAAATGTACTAAGGAATATGAGGAAAATAGGTCACTGAGGTAAATGAATGCCTTTAATACGCTGCTACACACAAAGAGAGAATACCTTTTAAAATCAGTTCCTCTACTTACCACTCCAGTACTTCTAAGTAGATTCCGGTTTATAATTTGGCTGCAGGGTTAGAGGACTGATAATGAAGCTGATTTAATACTGAAGATGATCTGTTGGTGAGCCTCAGAGCACTTGAAATGATTTGCAAAAACGTTCTTGTTTTTATTTGAAGGGGATAGCGTTGTTTTGTTAAACTGATCTATTTTTTACAGGAATCCTTGTGTCACTAAAATATGATTTTCTTTGTAACTATTCAGGTATTAAGAATGAAATGCTGCAATTGTTTACATGTGAAATATTGCACCTGTTTTTACTGATTAAAAAGATCTTTCATCTTAAAGTCCTCCTGTTGTTGTTGTTGTTGTTGTTGTTGTTGTTGTTGTTGATATCTAGGATTGAAGGTTTAGGCAAAATTGTCAATTAAAAAATACAAAACAGGTGAAATCAGTGTAAATTGAACCTCTGCTCACATTTCTGAAAATAAATAAATGTGTTGTTTGGACAGTTGCTTCTTACTGAATAAATACCAGATAAGAAGCACTATAAAGTCAGGATTGCATTGATGTTACGTCAATAACGCGACACACTGGAGTTCATTTCAAATCTGAACAGGGGCCTTGCATATACAGCTCCGGAAAAAAATAAGAGAAAAATTGTCAGTAGTTTATATAATACAATAAACATTTAACTCAAAGACATACCTCTAAGTAATAAAACATAATGTTGAAGTGCTCTCTTCATTTTCCCGGGGCTGTATATTCATTCATCTCAAAGGGAAAAGATGCTTTATGCCAGATTTGAGTTCATTTCCATATGCAGTGCTTGTGTATGTAAAGCACATATTAACAGGTGGAGAGTGAAACAGGTTTTAGTATATTTATACAAACTTGTACATTTTACTTCTACGCTAAGAGACTCGTTTTTTAATATATGACACACAGGTACTAGTAATTATACTATTGACTAAAAACAAAACAATATAATGCAAATCAAAAGCATAAATATTGTGGAATGTATTTAAAGGTGGCTCAACATTCATAAACTACAACATGTATGAAATGATACTTTAAATGGAGGACTTTCACGGGCAGTATTTTCAGACGAGGCTATCTCTGATTTTACTTCAGTAAAGTGAGTTCTTCTTTCACTACATATGAATCTGTATCTTAAAACAACTCCCTAATGTGTGTCATTTACACCTATTTGAAAGTGTTTGCTAAAAACTACAATGCCGAGTGGGCTTTGTGTTGAAGGGAAATCCCGCACCGCTGTGTTCAGCAAAGAGTTAAATGCCAGATTTAATTTGGAGCAGTAGGAGTCATGTGCTCTTCATTTCAGTCTGAATGAAGAGTTATTTGTCCTTAGTTTCATGCACTGCTCGTCAAGTTGATCAGATACTTTTAGATCTTTGCTCTTAAGAAGTTTGCCTTGTAGAGGCAGCACAAAAGAAAACATCAGTCTTTATTTCCTGTAAAATATGCTAATGTTATTTTATATTTAAGGAGTCAATTTGCACAGATATCTAGTGCTTTTAAGAAAGACATGACATGAAAAAGACAGGGGAGCTTCAGAAATTAAATATCCCTAAGATCTATGTGGGTTGTTTTTTTCTGAAGCATGTTAAACATGTACTGCAAGAAAAGGTGGTGGAAAAGAGACAAAGGATCAGTTATGATAAAACTATAACATGTCAAAGGTTAGATTGCAGTTCTGAGATTTCCTCCCATGTGAGAAACAGGAAATCTACGACTGTTGTTATAAAAGTATTCACCTCGCTCATTAGATTTGTAGCAGGGTTGGGTCAGAGAAGTTCACACAGGCAGTTCAGCTATCTTATGACTTCAGGGGGGAAGAGAAGGAGGTGAGCCGACAGTGGGAAACTCTCTGGAGTCAGACTTTACTCTACACACACTGTAAGTACTCTGCTTTATTTATTTTCATTCATATCTATTTGTTCAACTAATAGTATTTACAGTATTTAAACAGGTATGTGTTAGATATTCGTCCTTACAGTGTGAGCTTTGTTACACTATACTAGCGATGATGTTGAACTTCATACCAGCAGTGGCTCAGTCAGTAGGGGCTTGGACTGGGAATCGTAGGGTCGCCAGTTCAAGTCCCCGAACAGACTTGAAAATATGGAAGGTGGGGTGCTACTTGGAGAGGTCCCAGTTCACCTCCTAGGCCCTGCTGTGGTCTCCTTGAGCAAGGCACCGGACACCTCCAATCCCCCCTCCCCATTGCTCCCCGGGCGCTGCACGATAGCTGCCCACTGCTCCTAGTACTAGGATGGGTTAAATGCAGAGGACCAATTTCACTGTGTGTGCTCTGCTGTGTGCATGTATGTGACAATAAAGAGGGTTTCATCCTCTGATTCTATCTATCTATCATACTGTAAATGTGTGAGTCCTAATACCTGTGATTAATGCATGTTTTAAAAGATACATATTTGAGATTTTTTTGACCGATTACAGATTTGTAAATATATCCTAGAGATCAAAACATTTTCCTGCTCACAATCAAGACCACCTGATTAAAAATATAAAGAACATTCATTCCCCTTTATCTAATTGGGGCCTTCTCTTTGCTGCTCCCACTTCCGTTTTGGTCACTACTCATTTGTTCCTGTTTCTTTTACTGCATTTACAGAAGCTATGATGTTTTCTGTCCCTGACAAAGATCTGAATCTGAAATAAGATGCATTTGTGATCACTATAATTTACTAAATGCAAAGTACATGTTGCAGACCTCATTACCTAAATGTTTGATATGATTTATTTACAGGAACTATGGCGAATGCACAAATACCCGTTGGTGAGTTTATGCCGTCTGTACAGCAGAACACATGGGATGCTCTTCATTATAAAAAAGCTTTATTTTCCAGCAAGTTTTTAAATTCTAACTCTTTTCACCACTTTTTGTGGCTTCACTTGTTGGGCAGTGGCAGTCGGTCCGTTGGGAGACGGTCCGGTCCAGGTGTCCTGTCCCCAGTGCCATCAGATGGTCCTCACCCAGGTGGACTACTCCTCCGGTCTGCTCACCTACCTGTTCTGTGGAGGACTCTTCTTCTGTGGGTAAGGAGGGGTGGAGCGTCATTTGCCTCAATTTTCATCATTAGGTTATGTTTCTGTTTCAGTATAATAAATTAAAGTACTGAAAGTTTAGACTTTTCAATAGCTTTCAAGTCCTGTGACTGAATGACTCCAATGAAATAATTATTACCATACAGGAAACGTACAATGTTTCTGAAGGATTTCAGTCCTTACATTTTATACAAATGTTTTTGTTTTTTTCTCGTCTTGATTTTTTTCAATTACTTCCATGTCATGTGACCCCAATTGGACGCACCTGCTCAAATAAAATCCAATAGAAATATTTATTTTACCCGTCCCATTTGGTACTGCAATGGTGCATTGATTTGAATTCATAAGGTCACATGAAATAACGTACGATTTAATCTATTGATCCTTATTTGGTAATTCTTTCACGTTACATGGAAGCTTTTCATTTATTTTTGGACTTTTTTAATAAAAAACTGTTGAATTTTCATCACAATATGTGTGATAAACCTTCCTTTTTGGTACGTGTGACAAAAAGGAAACTGACTTGTCAAATGTATGAACACTTTCTCATCTTTTATTTACTAGTTGTAATGATTAGATAAATATACTTGTAAAAAAAAATCCTCTCCTGTATGGACTATGACATTCTGCTGTCCTCTCCAGCTTTGTTTTAGGATGCTGTCTCATCCCGTTCTGTGTGGACCGGCTGAAAGACGCAAAGCACACCTGTCCCACCTGCAAGACCATACTCGGCGTGTATAAACGCTTATAACTCATACTCAAGCTGTGCAACAACGAGTCAAATAATCAGTAACGTTTTGACAGTAGTATCATAGGTTTGGTATTTTTACCATTTAAGCATGTGCTGCTTTTCTGTGCCATGCTTGGTAGTACATAGTATTTCAACCTGCCATCTTAGGTATTAGGAAATAACACAAGGCATTTTTTACTACTTATATCCAAAATGATTGTTCACTGATGATTAAATAAGACAAAAAACTAAACACATTTGGATTGCTGATAACTGAACCCCTTGTTAGGATTAAATGTCAGACAGCAGTTTCCTCCTGAATGAAAGTCAAACTGAAGATGTAATTATCCCGAGTATGACAGAATAAAGGTTACCACTGTTCTTCGTCTTGTTACTGGGCGCCTTAAAGTTTTAGAAGGTTGGACTCGAGACACAGACTTTACTCCTAACGACCGCATTTGTTGTTGCTGTCGTTTTTCTGCACAGATTAAAGAATGAGACTCTTGGTAAAAAAGTTTTCACTTATATTAACACACTGGGACCAAGCAAGAGATACATCTTATTGATTGTGCACCAATACACAATTTTATTATTAATCATAATCAAGGTAAGCTTCGAGGTAAGTGCTATTTCTAAATGATTTACAATGACACAAATCACCTCATTTTTAACCTTTCATTTTAACAATCAAAACACCAGGAAAAAAACACAAAAGTAGTAAATATTTGAGCCTAAAAAGTGCATTTAACATTCAGAGCATATGTACTCGCTGCTGAAGAATAAACTAATTAAGGATACATTATTTACATTTGCTGTTTAGTTATTGCACATTCAAATCAGTACAACGTAGCATGTAGCTACATCTTTTCTTCTATTACTATACATTCATTTTGATCAATGACGAACGTCAGCCGTGGATTTTCTTCATACAAGAGAAGCGATGAAGAGCGCGAGGAGAATGGAGAAGGAGACACCAGCTTCTGCTCGGATGCGGCCACCATTGTTACCTGAAACAGACACACAAACTCACTTTAGACATCAGAAAGACTGGAATGATTTACCCTTAACCAATATTTCCATATGTATGTTCATCTAGATCAGTGTTGTTTCCAGATGGTGTGAAAGAGGATCTCCGGTAAAGCACGACAGCTTTGCAACTACTTCTATTACGTTTCGTCTGCTGAGCAAAAATGTCAGAATTGACAATGACTGGCTCTATGACGGATAACACGTTTAGTTTGAGGGTTGCTGGGGTGTAAACTTCCCCATTTTTTAAAAGACGGGTTCACTGTTCCACAATAGAGTTTCTGTAATCCTTCTGATAAACAAACCAACAAACTGAAAAGATAACCTCATAACTTCATCACCATCAAGTGTTATTACTTTAGACAGATAGATGGACGGATGGATGGATGGATGGATGGATGGATGGATGGATGGATGGATGGATGGATGGATGGATAGCTAAAGAGCTAATGTTCTCTAGCTAAATAGCACCCTAGGCTAATTGAGTCTCTAGGTTAACTTAAATATTAAATAAATGTCTACACTGTGGACTGTTGTCTCCCCTTCTGGCAGGGAGAGTGATTAGAAACCGTCCACATGAGCTTTAGCATGCACTCCGACCGGCTGATGTGTTTTGGTACTTTTCATAGCTCCTCCTAGTAGGGCCATCTACTCCACAAGACACTACAGAGTTATGACAAACTCTGGAATAAGAACCATGTGACATGGTGACTCACCTGTGGAGGTGCCATTTGTGGTGGTGGTGGTGGTGGTGGTGGTGGTGGTGGTGGTGGTAGGAGACTTGGTGGTAATAGGAGACTTAGAGGGGGTGTTAGGGGACTTTGTGGTGGAGGTCAATGAGTTGGGATTGGTTGGAGACTTAGTGGTGGCGATGGAGGCTGGATTTGTTGGAGACTTGGTGGTGATGGAAGGAGACTTGGTGGTGATGGAAGGAGACTTGGTGGTGATGGAAGGAGACTTGGTGGTGATGGAAGGAGACTTGGTGGTGATGGAAGGAGACTTGGTGCTGGAGGTCACAGCGTTGGCGGTGATGGAAGGAGACTTGGTGCTGGAGGTCACAGCGTTGGCGGTGGTTGGAGACTTGGTGCTGGAGGTCACAGCGTTGGCGGTGGTTGGGGACTTGGTGCTGGAGGTCACAGCGTTGGCGGTGGTTGGGGACTTGGTGCTGGAGGTCACAGCGTTGGCGGTGGTTGGAGACTTGGTGCTGGAGGTCACAGCGTTGGCGGTGGTTGGAGACTTGGTGCTGGAGGTCACAGCGTTGGCGGTGGTTGGAGACTTGGTGCTGGAGGTCACAGCGTTGGCGGTGGTTGGGGACTTGGTGCTGGAGGTCACAGCGTTGGCGGTGGTTGGAGACTTGGTGCTGGAGGTCACAGCGTTGGCGGTGGTTGGAGAGCCGGTGGTTGGAGAGCCGGTGGTTGGAGAGCCGGTGGTTGGAGAGCCGGTGGTTGGAGAGCCAGTGGTTGGAGAGCCGGTGGTTGGAGAGCCGGTGGTTGGAGAGCCTGCCTTTCCTCCCACAAGCCCCACGTTCAGCGTGTTGAGGTCGGTCTGGAACTGCTGTCTGATCCAGGTGTCTACTGACATTTGGTTTTCATAGGACTTCAATTCTGCCAAGTTGGAGCCGAGCAGACCTTTGACATCATTAACAGTCAGGTCCTAGGGAGAGCAGAGCAAAGATTTTACATGTGTGTGAAGAAACCCTCCAAAAATCAAGGTTACTCCGGCTACGTTGGACCCGGACCTCCCTAAGCAGGCAGGTAGCAGCAAAATGCAGTGACCGAGTATAGTACATTCACTCAACTACTGCAGGCCTTCTTACAGTTAGGTTTTTTTAGGGGGATGTACGAGGTACTCATCCATTGTCAGTTTATTTCCTACAGTAAATGGCGGCCGGACAAATGTGTGTTCTCATTCATTGCTTTATTTACGCAGGCAGGCGCATCCAGTTGTGAGACATCTCATTCATGCTACTCTAAGAACCGGGGTTACACAACATTATTCTTCAGAAATATCTGTCTGACTGAAAGGTAAACCGATGAAAATATTATAAATGAAGCGTAAATGTTTACCCGAGATTGTTTAATACAACTCTCAACCTTCTTCAGTATCTTTTAAGGAATATGTGTTATTCAAACTACAGCAAAGCTAACAATATATGAGTATTTAATAGAAAAAATAAATGCAACGTACACATTATTGCAGCAGTAAAAGATCCAAACATATATGAGAGAATGGGATGACACTGACAGAAACATTTCACTGCTCAATCAAGGTACCAAAGTAAAGTTTGAAATGCAGGACTTTAACTTGTTGAGTAATATTTCACTGCGTGTTATTAATGCTTTGGGATTTAGATATTTATAAGTGCTTTTTCTTGAGTGTGGCTGGCCTCTTTAAACACACACACACACACACACACACACACACCACTGACCAGTATAACGTTCTCATCCAGACCGGTGAAGATATCCATGTCCATGTTGATGCTGGAGGTCGACAAACTTTTGACATAGGATAAATCCGCCCCTCCTGCAGGCCAGGAAACAAATACACAGGATTAACTGTGTTCAAAATAAACTTTCTTCTGCATGCTGTATGGATGTGTGTGTGGGTGTTTTTCCTTACCCGTGTAAGGTGCTGTGAGCTGGTAGGAGGAGAGAGAGATACTTTCCCTGGTGCTTGATGCAAACGCTTCTTTGGCGATGGTGAACAGGGCTTTCTTTTTCTCCAAGGTGCAGGAGGTCACCGTCAGGGCTTCGGCCTCTCTGCAGAGTAAGAGACAGCGTAAGAGACAGAGTGAGACACAGAGTGAGAGACAGAATGAGACACAGAGTAAGAGACAGAGACAGAGTGAGAGACTGAGTAAGAAAGGAAAAATTGGCCTCATGACACACATGATTGTGACTTCTTACTTGAGGCTCTGTGTGGTAACGTTCTGTAGGACGTCGACGTCCAGGAAGCAAAGGTTGGTTCCTCCGAGGCTGTTGAGCTCAGCGCTGCCCAGACTGTTCCCCTCAGTACTCAGATACTTAGAGACGATGGCCTTCACCTGGATAGGAAACACTCATTCATCAGCACACACTCATTCATCAGCACACATTTGACACAATGATTTTAGTGTTTTTGTTCACCAGGCTCGAGTCCCACGCCCCGTTGGCCGAGTCCATCAGAGAGGACAGCGTGTCGATCTGAGTGATGGTCCACATGTCGATGTTCTCCACTGTGGCCACGCGGGACGCCGGGCCCAAGAGCTGCACCTGGTCTTCTGGGATGGCAGAGCTGGAGTACGCCTAAACATATGTGAGAATAAAAGTCAGTTAGTGTGTTTAAAGGTCTCCGTGGAGCTTTATCTGTAATCTAACAGACAGAAAGTGAACAGAAAACACCTATTAGTTGGATATTAGTTTATCAGTGTCCCTTAATTTATGTAGAACATTTTAAATAAAGGTTAGACAACTCCCAAATCATTTAAAGAAAATCCTGTGTAGCGTTATCAAAGTGTCCTGTATCTATAAATGGACACAATGTTTATTGACAACTAGTTTTTAGATTATTCCTATTCCATTTCCATTAACATAGAATGATTAAATGCTTGCACACTCTCAAACAACTTGCTCTATGTTTGTTGAAAGACAACAACCGCTTTGACCAAAAAAAAAGGCAAATTACCCAGAAGATGTAAGAATCATTCAAAAATAACAATTCAGGAGAAAAGCATGATGGAAGAGACGTCCAAAGAACGGATAATATATATATCAACACGTGATATTCATTAAGATACATTTTAATTGGCCACCAAACCTCCTGGATTAGGTCGCATTTGACTGTGTGCATGTTTGCAGCTCATGCTTAAAATGTAGATACAACTTCTGATTTACTTTTTCTAGGTAGGTGAAAACTGTACAGAATTTGTAGTGTTTTAGGGTTTATAATTATTAATAATAATAAAGCTTTATTTATATAGCACTTTCCATACATGCAGCTCAAAGTGCTTTACAGAAAGGCAAACATCACAAGTTAAAAACAAGCACAGATGTTTAAGACCAACTCAGATTCATGCTGCAGAACAACACAGATTAGGAGATGCATGCTAACAAAGGGTTGGTAATATCATAATAAACAATACCGTTTTTTAAAAGACCAATGTTGCTATTAAAACTGTTACATAAGTAATACAAATGAAAACCCTTTGAGACCAACAAAACAATATAAAAGTGAATAATAAAGACTGAAAGACCATTGAAAAGAAGTGCTAGTAAAAAGCTAATCTAACAGATGTGTGTTTGGCTGTCGTTTAAAGATGTCCACTGAGTTGCCCTCTCTGATATTTCCTAGGGTGTTCCACAGTTTTGGAGCGTAGTGGATAAAAAGCGGCCTTCCTTTGATAACACTGACTTAAACAGCAGCAACAAGTCTGAACTCTTACTGATCAGACATCTACAAATGCATTTTTCCCTGACTCACCTCGTGCAGCTTGCTGAGAACGATCTTGAGGTACTCCTCGTCGTCCACCTTGTCAATGATGCCTTCCAGGTTGTTCTTCACGGTGGTGGCGCTGAGGCAGCAGTTGAACTGAGTCACGTCCTCGTAGTCGAAGGGGAAGGTTTCATCGCTGATGATCACCTGAGTGATCTCTCCTACAGTGCACTCAGCGCCTGAAACACAGGAAGATAGACCGGTTAATACGGTAGGTTCATGAAGAGATAACAGCAGGAAACGGAGGGACACTCACCGACGGATCGCTTGGACTTGTTCCTGATGGACTTTCTTATTTCTCTCTTCAGACTCCTCCTCTTCTTTCTGCTCACTCCGTTGCTTCTAATAACTTTCAGGAAGTACTTCAAGAACGTCCGCTTTGTTTTCTGCTCGCAGGAACAAAAATAATACTCAAAATAAGAAAAGAAAATCTCAATCCGACACGATGTTCTGTCAGTCACTTACAAAGCCTTATCTGGTCTTTCCTCTTCATACCTATTCATTACATCCCTTAGTTTGTAAACTGCTTTAAAATCCTTCTATACAAAATGTCCTTCCCCTCATCGGGGGTGTAATGTATTTCAATCCTCTGTTTATACCTGTATGTTTTCCCCTTTATAACTTTGTTTTAAAGGGCATTATTTAAATAAAACCTGACTATCTTCTTTACTTACTAATGAAACACACCGTTTTCTTCTATTTGCATTCATCCACTTGTTTGTTACTCACTTTGTTAAAGTTATCGTAGAAGCTGGAAGTCAGATACAGCGGTAACATCCCGAGGTCCTTCAGGGTCTGTACGGTCCACGTTGATGGAGCTCTGGTCAGAAATACAGAGAGTGTGCAAGGTTTATCAAACTGAACTTCAGACTGTTATATTTAGGTTTTTTGAAACAGGAAAAATGACATCCTGAGAAATGTGTTTGAGAACAAATAAAGAAAAGACTTGATAATAAATGCATGATATTGCTGCTGCTGCTGACGTACCCGTACTGTGTTTTCCCGCCCTGCAGCAGAGCCTCAACAGCGGCTGCCTGAGCATCTGTGAGGTCCGAACAGCCGTTGAGTTTCTCCAGGATGGACGGGTCAGAGTTCTCGATGTAAGACTCGTCCAGAAAGCAGCACATGTTCCCCAACACCGACACGTTATCCTCAGTCAGACTCGTGTTGGTTATACCCTGAGAAGACAGTAGGAGCAGAAACAGATCTTAATTACAGACTGGAATTAGATTAGATATTCATTCAGACTTTCATGTAGACATCAGTGTACAGTTTAAATCCGGGGGTTCAGTATTATCTAGCAGATTAAAAAACCCATTAATATCATAAAAAGAGTGGTGTTAATGCAGCACATCTTGAATTTCTATTGGTCACTTCTGCACTCTGGAGCCCTGGACTCATTTGATTAAATGTATTGGACGGATAAAAGGATGGAAATGGTGTAACGATAGAGAGGTATAATCTGCAACAAGGGTTTTAAGTCTGAAATTGAACCAGGGACGTTGAGGTAAAGTTGAATTGAATTGACTTGTTGGGGAACTGTTAGGGGAAGCTATTGTTTGTGCATCTTAAGTTATTTTTCTAACTTGGGTTTCCCTATGGGAACTTCTCCAGCGGGACTGACTAAAGGAAGCTCCAATGACAAAACGTCTTTCAATTTCAATTCTCGCTTTTTTGTGTGTGTTAAACTTCAAGCCCTCTCAGCTGATCTTGGCTATGTTGGGCATACTGCTCCTGTTCATAGACGACCCGTTAAGGATTATGTCGCCGAATGCACACAGTCACTAAACTTTAATCCCACTCCAATAAATTGATTCACATTTTACCTTTTGTTTAAAAGGTTCTTTTAGTTTAGAGCTCCAGGAACTTAAAATGGACTTTATATGTGATTTATTTTTTCGTTGGTGGACTCACCAGGCAGCTCCGCGCATTAACAAACAGAGCGGTCCGTTTGTAGCTGAGGTCGGAGGAGAAGACGGAGAAGTCTGCGTCTGAAAGCTGCTCGAAATACGACCTGCACTTGGCTTGAAGCACCAGAGAGTAACTGCACAGAGACAGAGAGACGGTCAGTAACACACACTGCTCCGACAAAATCTGTCTTTCATCCTGAATCCAGACTCACTCGTAGTACAGCAGCATATCGGTAGGGAAGAGGTCGAAGATGGTGGCGTCGGAGTCGTTTTTGATGTGGTTGTACATGCAGGTCAACTGTTGGTGAGCAGAAGAAGGTTTCAATTATTTGGGATACATCTCCTACACAGTTGCACTCTGCTGTGATTTGTACATTTTAAGGTGAACGTAAAAAGGTAAAGTAGAAAGGAGTAGAAGCAGCCTTAAATATGGCTGACAAATAACTGTATTTTCTCAATAAATACCGGAATGTGAAAGATATCTTTACGCCAAATGAAGTAACTTATTGCTGATTGAACACACACACACACACACACACACACACACACACACACACACACACACACACACACACACACACACACACACACACACACACACACACACACACACACACACACTCTCACCTGAGTCTCCACCAGTGTGACCTTTCTGTTTCTTTTCCTCCGACAGGCTTTGATCAGCCTCTTGATCTGCACGGTCTTAAAGGTCCTCACTCCGGCGCACGTGAAGCCTTGCAGCACGGAGGATGACAAACTACACACACACACACACACACACACACACACACACACACACACACACACACCAGAAAGAGGCCAGAAAAAGTCAGGATTAAGATTTTATTGCAATATCTTTTGGTGAAAAACATATAATTCTGCTCTTAATCTCAATCATCTTTAGCTAATTGTTTGTCTTTTTTTGGCAAATCAATTACCCATAATTGTGTGTGGTGTGTTGGGGGAGGGATTCCCAAAGCAGAAGGAAAGGGAAATGATTTAAAGGGCTCCTGTATGTTTAATGTTCATATAAATATTACATTTTTATAGATGTCTTCAATATACAGGTTATCTTTAATACCCATATATCACACAGCCCTTCTATGCAGACATTTAATTCCATATGCAGGACTATTCCTGACTCCTACATGATTTAAAACCTCTGTTAAACTCACTTGTCTGCACCTCCCAGGTCTGTGGTCGCAGATTCCACAGCTATGACTCCAAAGAACATCTCAGCCTGAAGAATAAATACATAATCCAACGTGAGGACGTACAGAACAGTGTGTGTGTTTAGTTCAAACGTGTGTTTACTGTGAGATCCTGTTACCTGCTGCCGCTTCCATTTCTTCCTGTTGAGCGTGGTGATGACGCTGCTGTTGCTGGAGAAGCCGACCAGCAGCACGCGAGGGATCTCTCCGGCCAGTTCATCCGGAATATTCTGAATGATCATTTCACTGTTGCTGTTCAGGGATATGATCTGTGGGAGGACGGGAGAAGGATGTATTTAAGTAGCACACGTACTCATCACTGCAGCGATTGGACCGGTTAAACCACTGGAGGTTACAGAGAACAGGATTTTTGAGGAGGTGTCACGTTACTCCTTCGCACACTAGACACAATCTAAAAACCATGACTTTTTATGGAACCATAAATCTAATTTCCACAGACGAAACTCTATACTTAGAATGATATTATATACATCGTCGTGCAGTGAATAATAGCTATGATGACATGTAAATCAAATACTTCCAACTTCATGCATAGCCAGTACAACGCTGTGATTTACTACCAGTATTTTCCTAATATCATTTAATAATGATATAAACTCATCTCTGGAGGCTGGACTGAAACACAACGGGTGAATCTTCACAGAGACCCTTCTCTCTCACGCAGTATGTTTCAACGTTTAAAGGGTTCATTCTTATAGCTACAGATTCTTTATAAGGTTCAAAACTTCCTCTGTGTTTTACAAATAAAACATTCCTATCATTGATGGCAAATACAAATGATTATTTACTCACTAATTATCCTTTTAGGAAGCAAACTCCTGCTCTCTGCAGCACTTTCTCAATGTGACCTGATTGTGTGTTGAATCGTTCTACCTTTAATCTAAATGCATTTCTTATATGTCTACTCTATGCTGGTAACTGTACTCTACGTGATTACATGTCGACTGTATTGTATGAAAGGTGCTATACAAATAAAGACTATTATTATATATTATTATAATGGACAGTTAATATAAAGTATAGAGCCTTAATTCAACAGAATATGTCATCGTTCTATGATTTGAATTGTTCATAAGCGAGCCATGAACTATTAACACAACATAATTCCATAACTTTTCCGAGGATTTCACCGATTCAATTACTTCAGGCCTGGAAGATTGTCTATCTTTACATAAATGAGTCCAATAAGTCCTGACTTTAGCTTCTGTGTGCCGTCTAAATTCGTAGCAACAGTACATTTCCATTGATGTTTGAACCCGCCCTTTAAACTACAGTGTAAATAGTTCATTTAGAATATTTAATAAAACATACAATCCTGTAACAGAGAAAATGAAGCTGTCATACCTTAGATACAAAAGTCTGGCGGACGACGGTTGGAGCGGTCCCGATGTGTTGCAGGAACGAGGGATTTTTGGATGCAGTGAGCAGCTGGGAGCCGCTGATTCTGCCGATCGTCTTCGAAGGAATTCCCACAACAAGAGAGCCGAGCATGACCAACGATGACGAGCTGTTGATCTGTTGGGATGAAACATGATAAAAGACACGGATGAGATCTCTGTACTCTGACTGCTGTGATCACAGACATCCATCGGAGAGCAGCTACCTTCATCGTCCCCGTGGAGATCAGAGACTGGACGATGGCCTTGGCCTGACCTTCCTTCCAGCCCGTCACCACGCTGAGTGTGGCGAGCGCTGTTAGCAGGTCTGCAGGTTTTATCTTGCTGAGCTGCCCGGCGGACAGGCTGTTGCTTTCGTTGCCGAGGACAGAAATGTCCGTGGCGTCGATGTTGTCCCCGAAGTTACTCGCCAAAGCTGCAGAAACCTACAGAGAGAAAGCCTTGCAGTTATTTCTTTGTGTCAAGTAGGGCAGTGTTTGTGAATGAACAAAGGCTTGTTTTTTGAGCAGTTCCCAATTAAAGTAAATCATTTTTACTTGTTCTATTTATATCTACCTCAAGAAACCAGTGCATTACTTTTAAACAATGATGATGTTCATTGGGAAGAAAATTCAATCCCCCTGAAAGAACCAGGATAAAATACTGTTGCAGCGAACAGGATATGATCCCTCTGTGTGTGTGTGTGTGTGTGTGTGTGTGTGTGTGTGTGTGTGTGTGTGTGTGTGTGTGTGTGTGTGTGTGTGTGTGTGTGTGTGTGTGTGTGTGTGTTTATTACCTGAGGGTCCAGGTCTATGCAGAGTGTGGTCAGGTTGTGCAGCACGATGATACTTTCTTCTGCGGTCAGCTGGAGGAACGCTGCGCCGGGAGCGACGCAGCGGCTCACCAGAGGAAGTCTGCAGAGTGAGAGGAAGAAGAATCGGTTCACACACAAAGAGCATCATTCAGGTACGCAGTACATTTACTCAAGTACAATTTCAAGGGACTTGCAGTTCTCCTAAATATGTTCATTTAACGCTAATTTTTATACTTTTTTTCACTGCTTTTTGGAGGTCAACTTTGTACTTATTACTTCCCTACATTTACTTGACAGCCTACATTCCATTTCAGATTCAGATTATCAGCAATAATTCAACTAGAAAATAAACATATTGACATATAATTATAGGTTAAGATATCCAGCAATAATATCCAGGTAATAACAACGATTTCCACCTTTACCGGCTGTACCTCATAAGCCCGTTATTATATAGTATATGTGTCTAAAAGAGGCCATAACACATAACCAGTACTTCTATTTATGGATATTTTGATGCAAAACTGTGTTGTACTTTTACTTGTTGTACTGCAACTTAGTATAGCTATGTTCGAGATAATATCTGAGTACTTCTTCCACTACCACATGTATGTATTTGTAGTGCTGTGTGAGGGGTTTATGGCTGTTTCGACTCACAGTAAGGGGTTGAAGTTGCTGTCCTGTTGGTAAACGAGCTCGGTGTAGTAGTCGGTGAAGTTTTGAGGAAAAGAGGAGTGGTTGAGGAGGGCGATGTTCAGAGGATTCACTGTGAACACCTGCAGGACCTGAGGAGAGAACGCATCGTTATAAACCCTGGAGAGGTGGACTACAGCATTAACCCAAACATCTACATCTCAAAGCGAGAAAAGTACCTCTGTAGATCCGAACGTCAGAAGATCCTCCAGAGTGAGGAAAGGCATGAAGAGGCCGATGTACTCCGCAAACCAGGCGGTGGAGTTTAGCTCTGGATCGTTCGAGTTGTAGCACCTTGGTACCGTCGCTGTAGTGATGAATTATAAATCTTTACATTGAGGATACATACAGGTAACCAGGGAGATAATTATGAAGACATAAAAACTGAAATAAAGCGAAGTTTGTTGACAATTTTCCCGCTATATTATTTTTTTGTGCAACATTTAAAAATTTTGCATCCAAAAATCATGACCACAGTCATTTGAAAATACTGATCTTGTTGCATTGCACTTTTTTTAAGGAACAAGTTGAAAAGGATATAAAAGTAAGTTGGTTATTTGACGACACTCAAATCTGACCTGAGGGGGAGACAGTACTGAAGTAAATAGAGATAGCAAAGTGTAGAAATACTTCAAATAAAACTCCTATCGTAAAAAAGTACTAGAATCAAATTGTACAAAGTACTCATTTTACACAATGGGCTAATTGAACAATTAAAAACACTTTGACTACATTTGTTTGTGCATTATTTGCTAATTTCTACACTATTGCAGCCGGGAAGCCTTTCAAAGATCAGTAATGACTTATCTTGACCTTGTATAATTATTTTGAATACATATTAATATATTTGTGTCATTATTTTTGAATCATAATCTTGTAGTAGCTATAGTTATTAAATAGTGGAGTAAAAGTATAGCATTTGTCTCTGGACTGCAGTAGAGTGGAAGTACAAAGACGCAGGACATGGAAATACTCAATAAAAGTACCTCAAAATGAGGACTTCTAATAATCTAAATGACTGAGACTGACCTGAGGTGAGGTAACTCACGATGGTGGCGAACACATCTCCCCTCCTGAAGTCTGCAGCAGTGTAGTTGTATTCCCCAAGAACTGAAACACTGAAAAAAACAAACACAGGATTTAAAAACACCAAAAAAACAACATGATTTAAAAAAGAGAAACCTCCACGAGACCACATACAGCTTCTGGAAGGCGAGGCAGGAGGCGTTGTGTGTGACCTCGGGGCTGATCAGAGTCTTTGTGAGGAAGCTCAGGTAGTTGTGGAGGCGCCGGTCAAACCAGGCGTCGACCTCTGACCTCTCCGAGCTGCGGAGCGCCATCGGCCAGACGCAAGGCAGCGTGGGCCGCCGCACCGCCGCCGGGAGAGACTCCTGTGGGGATACACGATTATAAGTATGTGAGTGAACAGACAAAGAGACCTTATTGTATCATTAATATCTGTGTCTCCATTTCTTGCGTGTGTGTGTGTGTGTGTGTGTGTGTGTGTGTGTGTGTGTGTGTGTGTGTGTGTGTGTGTGTGTGTGTGTGTGTGTGTGTGTGTGTGTTACATACGGTCTCCAGGAATATGGGTGTCTGCATGTAGTTGCTGTAGATCACACAGAGCTCTGTATCGTTATCGACAACATCGGGGCGACGGAGGAAATCTCCAAGATGTGACGGAGGCATCGAGTTCACCAGCTGGAGGAAACATTACAAAAGTGTCATCCTCTCAGATTTCAACCCCGAGGTCTAAACTTGTTCAATCTTGAACTGTTTTTTTGGACACACACCTGATGCATCCTCTCATGAGGCATGAGGGACAGGAAGGTTGTGAGGTTGGGGAACTGGAACCCCAGGAAGGAGCGCTGCAGGAAACCGTAGAAACTGTGGTTGTAGTTTTCCCCGTAGCATTTGAGAGGAATCGGTCCTGGAGGAAGGGAGAGGGAGAAAGTTCAGCTGTCAGACTTTCAAGGATTAAAAGATAGTACATGAACGGGGATGGACTTATGGGCATTATATATTTGCCTATTGTAAAGGATCTTCCAAAGTGTTAAATATAGAAGGGTTAATGAACATTTAATGTGCAAAAATACACCAAGAAATGTAACATTTTCATAGGTTTCATGAAGTGTCTTTTCATTGCGGGTTGTTTACCTTTGAGAGACTGAACAATGTGGCTGTAGATTTCATCCTTTGTGTCTTCACTCAGAGAAGAGATCGTTGAATTCAGGTCCGTGACTCTGAAAAAAGAAATGTAACAGAATAAAAATAAGGCACTCAATCAGTTTGTTGTTTCTCCTGTACGACTACATCACAGTATAATGTAGATGAGGTGCAACGAATTACATTTTCTAAAAAACAAAAAGGATCTGATTTTAAAATAATCCCGATTCCAGTTCAATCCAAACCTACCCTTCCTCCTCGATGCTGCAGTTTCTTCCCGCCAGTATCCCGAAGAACGGAGCTACGTGTCGCGGCGACAGGTCGACCAGCAGGGGGCGCAGTCTGTTGCGCAGCCACAGCATCACCTCTGAATCTCCCACCGCGTGATCGGAGAGGTTCGCTCGGTCAAACACAACCTGCAGCATGGCCGACCTCACCACCGAGGGGAACGTCATCTCATGACCCTGTGGGGAAAGAGACACAACAGAATAAAGGATAGAGTTTAAACGAAAGGGTAAAAAAAAACGAAATAAATAAATATGATTTAATTAGCTGATGCCAGTTTTACTTCTTGGAATATTTTCGTGTTATACAGTGATCAAATTATCTGTAAGTAATCTACAATTATATTAAAAGTTTATACTTATTTTAATTGTTGTCATCAACAAATGGATGTATTAGTGTTGGGTGATGGTTTTAATAAAGGTAAATTAACCACTGCATTTTAGTTATTTGACATATTTTAAAAAGCTTTTCAGATTAGTTAATGGCAGTGAGTGTTCCTCTACTGATGAACTATAGATATCATTTAGTAACTGATAATGCATTCCAGCAGTGGCTCAGTCAGTAGGGGCTTGGACTGGGAATCGTAGGGTCGCCGGTTCAAGTCCCCGAACAGACTTGAAATATGGAAAGTGGACTGCTACTTGGAGAGGTCCCAGTTCACCTCCTAGGCCCTGCTGTGGTGCCCCCCCCCCCCACCATTGCTCCCCGGGCGCTGCACGATAGCTGCCCACTCCTCCTCGTTAAATGCAGAGGACCAATTTCACTGTGTGTGCTCTGCTGTGTGCATGCATGTGACTAATAAAGAGGGTTTCATCCTCCGATTCTATCTCTATTTGTGTTTTTGTGGGGCTTTTTTTTTTATACAAGTGATGAATTTCCCTTCCCAACCAGCCCGTTCCTTTAAAGCACTGCTGGAGAATATAAGGTTTAGCAAGCTGTACTGCAACAACACAACTAAGAACTTAATTCAATGCAACAGTTAAAACTAACTTTTGATTCAGGATTGCCATATTTAGATTTAAGCGTTTGATTCTCCCTCACCATGATAGCAGGGGAGAAGTCATCAAAGAAGGTGGGGATGGATTTGTCCGGGACGTGCTTCATCAGCATCAACACGTCTGCAGGAGAGGTCAGCTGACCCAGGGTGGAGGAAACCTCGGCCAGCTGTCTGACCGTCAGCTCGGGCAACGCCTCCATCTGCATTGTGCACACAGGGAAAAATATGACGGTTAAAACACAGAAAAAAAGGAAGTAAATCAACATGACAACAAGAGATGCGACAGGAAGTACCGCTGTGAAGTCGGGATAGAGCATCTGCAGGGTGTGGAAGGACAGCAGGGCGGAGAAACCTCCCAGGTTCTTCTGCAGCCATTCTCCACTGTTGTTGGTGTGAGCGCTGCAGCTGGAGTCTGGACCGCAAGACACAATCAGAACCAGAACAAGAATCAGGTTGATTGCCAATACATATACAAGGAATTTGCCTTGGTGTATTTGGTGCATACATAAATAGAGTCAAAAAGATATATTGTAAGAAAAGGACCAAAAAACTGAACAATTATAACAAACTATTTTAAGAAAACTATAATGACATTAAAATATAGCAATATTTACATAAAATATAGATATACCCGTAAAATAAAATATATGCAGTATTGGTATGACAAGTGGAAAGCCGTGCAGATATAAGAGCAACATTCAGAGGGTTGTGAAGGACTGAAAGTATTAAAATGAACAAGATATTGTGAGCATTAATGTAATGCATGGAGTCTTTAATGTGGCTGAGACTTTATTTAATACATCTTTTACATATTTGGTGTTGCTAACCATTGCAGAATACCTTGCACATTCATGCTGGGGTTTAATATTTAATACTTTAACATCACACGACAGGTACCTCAAAACTAATGACATAAATGCCAACATGATAAAAGATGAGATGTAACTATGCTTGAATTAGCCTGTTACATTTTCATATAGCTATTGCAATTTGCGAGTAGAGGTGGCCTGAAACAAGGCTGCAGAAAAAACTAAACATGTGTGCTGTGTTTGCATGATATGCCTGTTTCAAAGTCATATATTTCCTTCTATAAGAATCTATTAAAGGAAAATTCTCTATTTGTATCCAATAATAATATTTTCAGGTGTAAAATGAGTATTTTATCCATTAGGACTTTTACTGGAACAATTCATGTTACATTTAAATGTGACAACATACCTGCGGTGTTGTTCCTGGTGAGGAAAGCCTGAATGAAGTGTGTGAAGACCGACATCTGCGTGGCGTGTGTCATGTCAGGCTGCACATGGCTCAAAATCTTCACCCTGAAATTAAACATGGGAACATGTGATTACATTGTTGAAGATTAATCCAAGGAAACCGTCTCAAATATCAGGGCGTTTTTGTTTGAGGGTTAATGTGCTGCTCACATGTGCTGGTAGCTGCTGCAGTTCAAGCCCTTAGTGGTGAGACAGGAGAGGAACTCCGGGGAAACGGCGGGCAGGAACGGGCGAAGCCGGCGTTTGAACCACAGCTGGATGAGGGCGGGGTTGTTGAAGCTGGACATGCCGAACATATCCAATCGGATTTCTCGTATCGAGTCCAAAATCATCGACACGGCAGGATTGCTGGGGTCCAGCGACTACAAGAACAAATGAAACATACAGTGACTTGATATGCTGAATAAACTGGGCCAGGTGGTTTCAGAATGATAAATATTTAACTTCACAACTCATTATGAAAAGCGTTACATGAGGTCTGATTCATACCGTGTTGGGGAGAAGATCCAGAGCTGCGTCCAGAACGTGAGAGGCTTTGGAGAGGAGAAGCTTCCAGACGGGCCTCGAGCTGCTGGAGTTTGAGGATTGATTACACATCAACACGGCCGCCAGATCTTCTGCTTTCAACGCCGTCAGCTGTGAGATGAAAGAGAATGATAACAGGGACAGATATGGATGCTTTCTGGTGAAAACTGCCATTTTTTATCCTGTCAAAACACCTCAAAAGTGTTCCAAAATTGGCCAAATGTAGTGGCATAAAAGTACAAAGTAGCAAAAGGAGAAATACTCAAGTAAAGAGCAAATACTCTGTAGTTAAATACTTGAAATAAAGTACTGAGTTTCACCACTTGTTTTTTGTCTTACCGAGGCACAGGCGTATTCCTCCACAGAAAAGTCACAGAAGGCTCCGACCATCCGTCCGCTGTCCAGGCTGAGCTGCAGCTTTGTGCTGAAGTGTCAAAATAAAAAAGGAACATCAAACATTTACTGACAGTTAATTAATACTGAATGTTTATATGATATATATAGAGAGAGGAATATGTGTCCCACCTGTTCACTCCGACACAGATGTCCGTTTCTGTGAAAAAAAGGAAGAAATAAAAGCATGGTGATTTAATTAAAATATTGACTAATTGTATTTATTTTTTAACCAATGACAGATCTTACCGTTTGCCATGGTGACATTGCACTGGAAAGAAAACAATTAAGAGATTTTAAGTCTTTTCACATAAAACCAATTAAAGATGAACAAAATTCAGAAAGAGTAAATCACATGTAGGTACCTGTCCGCTGTAGATGATGCAACCTGTAAAAGTATATATGAATTAGTTCATGGAATAGATCAGACATCAATACAATTTCAATGTTAAGTTTACATTGTGACTTAATAACAGGATGTGTTCATCTTTAAAGTGAGAGTAAACTACGATAAACAACAGGATTTGATCTTAATACGGACTTTACAGGCCTTTCCTTTCACCTTTTATGCATTATTTTCAAAATATGAATCGGTTCACAGGAAATCGTACCTATAATATACCGACTGTCTATGATACTGCCACAAATGACATAAAACCCAAATAGATTTTGAGTTTTTTCCCCACCCCATGTCATTTTTATGATGGCACACAAGCCAGGATTAAATAAATGAATGAAACATTTACTAAATCCACCAAAAGCATCCATAATAATTCCATTTAATTAACTAACAATCACAATGAATACACACTGAGAATGAAATGCTCTTTAGAGGGTGGTTCTCACCTGGTGGTATGTATTTGGAGAGCTCCATCTTGATGTATGTGATGGTGTGCGCTGTATTTACAGACACTGAGGATAAGGCCATGTCCATTCTGGTATACCTAGAACAGCAAGATGGGGGTTTAACATCACAATTTAATGTAATATAAAGTCTATAAAATGAACAGAAATACGTAGTAACTTACAATATTTTGTACGATGAACAGGTGAAGTTCGCCTTTAAATAAAGAAAGCAAAGATTATTAGTTTTAAGACGCAGAGCAAAGTGTGTATTTCTATTTAAGAGGAATCATCTTTTACCTGGTTATGGAGCATGGCGAGGTTCATCAGGAACTCCTGGAGTTTCTTCTCATCAGGAGACTCAGTGAGGAAGTCAAAAATCACATTTATGATGGCGTCTTTATCGAGAGCGGTGGGAAGAGTCACCACCAGCAGCTCTGCAGTCTGCAACGGAGTCAGGAGTCGCAGGGTCTCCAGCTACAGACAGAGGAGACGAGACAGAAAGAGGTTAACTGCTGCGGAAAATAATAAAGTCGTAATACTAATTTCTTTTTAAATTCTAATGAAAAATTACAAAAACATAATTACAAGAATATTTAAAATAATACAAAAATATTTAAATAATACAAAAATATTAAAAATAATACAATTAATAATAAAAATAAGAATAATACAAAACAATAAATAAATAAAAGTAAAATTAAGAAAATTAAAATATATATGTAGCACATTTTTAATAGAGTTACACATTTGATAGGCACAAAGAATGAAATTAACTATCGAGCAGCAACTAAACACAATATAAAACAGAGAGTAAACCAAACATGAACTAATAAATAAAATCACATGAAACAATTCTAATTCTAAAGAAGGCTTAAAAGACCAGACAGAGTTGACATAATAAAAGCACTAGACTAATAATCTAGATCCTTGATGTAAGAGAAGTTTAATCTTACCGGGTTGAAGTGTGGGTTGAGATGAAGCAGCTGTTTGATGGACAAAAGCTGTGAAAAGGGACCGAGATTCTTCAACAGCCACTCTGCACTGCTGTTAGAAGCAGACACACAGCGTGGACCTGGACCAAGACATGAGGAGGGAAAGACACGTGTGTAAATCCTAAAGTATGTTTTGAAAATAGTAATTATAGCCGCTCAGATCATGCATCATGTACCTGAGTGTGGATGAGACAGGAAACGGAGGACGAACTCCTTGAGGACCACTTGTTGTTGGTGGGAGGTCATGTTATCAAATTGGTGGATAAATACCTGCAGTCTGAGAAATAAATCAAGGATATAATTTGTCATTAGACCTGAAAAGACACCAGACGGGAGGCCATGCTGTCACCTAAATGCCTAAATCCAATGGGATGTGTGAAAGCCAATGCATATCTTAAGTCACTACTTTTGAAACCCACAATATGTACTTTGTTGGTGTGTCTCAATCAAAACAATAACAAGAGATGTAGATTTGTGAATCAGTGTGGGATCCTGGGAGTCCATCACAGAGTATAGTCAGCACAGGCAGCCTCTCTCTTATGGAGCAAAATGATCAAAAAAGTTCTCCTTGCCACAACAAATAACGCAGGTAATTAAAACAGGTTGTTTCTCTGCTAACGAAAGATCCAGATGCTCAAAAGGATTTATTGGAGAACTAAGTTATCCGAAGAGGTGTGTTCTTCTCCAAAACAAACGGACATGGTGATTGAAACCGGTGAAATCCCTAAATATGGCATGTGTGTAAAATCACTTACATTTGCTGGTATGACTGACAGCTGAGGTTCCTGTTGGTCAGACAGTGCAGGAATCTGCCCGATGTAAACGGCAGGAACGCGCTCAGACGTTGGGAAAACCACTTCCTGATGACGCTGCTGTCCATCAGCTCCTCGTCTGTCAGCAGAGACACTCTGATCTCTCCGATCACGTCCAAGACCTCCGACGCCGACGGAGCAACCATGGCCATTGGCTGAAGGAGAATTTAATGCATAATTATATATTCTTTAATATTTAAGGAGCCTTCCTCTATCAATTCAATCTTATTTAAATTGATGAGCTATTTTTTGACATCTGATTAATTCACTTCAAAGGAATATTTCACGAGACTTTAATTATCCATCTATCCATCCATCCATCCATCCATCCGTCCATCCATCCACCCACCCACCAACCACCCACCCACCATCCATCCATCCATCCACCCATCCACCCACCCACCCATCATCCATCCATCCATCCATCCATCCATCCATCCATCCACCCATCCATCCATCCACCCATCCACCCATCCATCCACCCACCCACCCATCCATCCATCCATCCATCCATCCAAGTGGTGTGTATGTCAATTAAAGGGTTGAAAAGAGACTGACCATGTCGGCCAACATGTCCAGAGCCGGCTCCAGGACAGGGGAGAGTTTTGTCAGCAGCATCTTCCACAAAACTTTGGAGTGCGAGCTGTTGCCGGGCAGATTACACTTCAGCAGAGAAACCAGATGAGCGGCGCTGAAGTTCTCCAGCTATGTGTGAGACAGGAAGTGGTTATTCTATATACATTTTCTGTGTTATAGTGTATGTTATGTTATACTATCAACTTTTGCATCTCCAATCTGACGTTCAAATAGTCACCTGTGCACATGCATACGTCTCCAAGGTGAAATTGCAGGAAACTTCCAAAGATGAGTTCAAGTGAGAGTAAAGGTCAGAGCTGTGAGTACACAAAAAGGTAAATACATGTCAGATTGGAGATTATTGAAACAGTTATTTGTAATTTTGGTTAAAAATCATGACAGCTTGATACCTGTCAACTCCTTTGCAGATGTGAGAACCTTTAAAAGAGCAGAAACATTCAAATTTAGCTCTAAACGCACTAACAGAAATGTAATATGTCATAAAATGTGACTTCTAAGTGAAGAGGTCTTACTGTTGTACTTCGTATCCGGGCACTGTGAAGACAGATTTAAGGAATGAATGAATTTGAGAGAATATTATTAAAAATGGTCTAAAAACATTGTATTCATGAGCAACACAATTCTGATAAAAATGTTGATCAAATATAAAGAAATCTCACCGTTAAGTTTTGAGGCATACACTCTGTCCAAAACAAAAGGTAAAACATATTCAGTGCACCTTATAACACTTGCAACACACATAGAATACAGTCTTGTGTTCATTCTGTAGGTTTTTCTGAGGAAGAGACTGACCTTCTGGTGCCACGTTTATCAGCTGATCTATGTAAGACCAGATGAATGGTTCTACATCTCGTGGCAGGACTGGTATGGCTCCGTATAATCTCTCAAAACTGACACAAACATGGGGAAAAAAACATGAAACATTAAATAATATGGCTGTGCCATCCTCAATAGTCAATTCAAATATCTGCACAAGTTCAGAAAAAGAGTGAAAATGCTCATTCAAATTCATTACTGTTCATATTTCTTTGTATTTGAAAAGTTATAATACGTTTCTGAAGGTACTCACATTTGTTTGTAGACATCACAGGGTGGATCGACCTGACAAAGAAACATTTCACAATTAATTATCCAGGAAAGGTTGTTCCAAAGTATTAAAGGGGACCTATTCAGCTGGACCTTTGCAGACCATTAACATGCTTACAAACCAATACAACACACTACCAGAAAGGGAAAACCCACTAAAATGTAACAGGGCCCTTTTAAAGCAACACATCGTTACAAAGCTGTTACCTTGCTGATGAGATAAAGCACTTCATTCAGGACCTCAGGAAGTGTCCCGTCTTCAGGGGACGCAAACAGGAAGTCAAACACACGGTCGATGACGACGTCTTTCTCAGGTGGAGTGGGAAGAGGCAACAGCAGCATCTCCGCTATTTGTTTTGGAGACAAGAGGTGAAGGACCTCCAGCTGGACAGGAGACAAAAGATGAGGGAATATTAAACATATTAAATAATATAAAACCCTTAAGCGGTGGAAATTATGAAGTACATTTATTAAAGTACTGTACTTTGGGTTAGTTGTACTTTACTTCAGTATTTGCAAATCATGTTCTTATTATTCCACTACCTTTATTTGACAACAATACGTATGAGTTACTTTGCAGGCCTCATTAAAACATCTAAATTAACCACTGAATTATCATGTGTTCTTATTTAAGATGCCTGGCAGATTAATATATTAGCTTCACAAAATGAATGTACACACTAATTATAACCAAGTGATGAAAACTATGAATTAGAACGAAAGAAGAAGCTTCAGATAAATGTCTTTTAGAGGAAGGTGTTGTGTTACTTACTCCGGAGAAGTACGGGTTGAGTTTGTAGAAGTCAGTGACGGAGGGGATCCTTGAATAAATACCAAAGTTCTTTATCAGCCATTCTGCACTGCTGTTGGCTGAGGAGACACACTGGGGATCTGAAACATAAAGGAAAAAAGTGGTCGTTATTTATTAAAAGTAACTGCATGTATAAAACACCTTGTC
Source organism: Eleginops maclovinus (assembly GCF_036324505.1). Lineage (NCBI taxonomy): Eukaryota > Metazoa > Chordata > Actinopteri > Perciformes > Eleginopidae > Eleginops > Eleginops maclovinus. The sequence continues at coordinate 3,579,456 of NC_086353.1, forward strand.
TTGACATTATTATATTTATGGTAAAGGGAACAATCTAAAACACAGTGGTGGAAAGTAACCAAATACATACTCAGGTATTGTGAAAATGTAGATAAATATTTCCAGTTCCTTTTACTTTAAATTACTGTAATGCTGTATTTAATTGACAGGTGAAGTTCTAATTATTTTTTAAATGCAACGGATGTTACAAAAGTAGCATAGACATGTAAAATAATTAAAACTGTCCTCCTGTACCACCAAAAACATTCAAATGCAGCTTACACAGCACTGACGATCTGATAATATTACTGACTCACTGATTTCCCAGCATTTGAAAGTACATTTTGTACATTTAGATCTTTTACTATTTACTTAATGAATGATCTAATCACTTCCTCCACTGCAGCAGAGACATGACACCTCCTAAAGTGAGCTGTGGTTGCAATGTTTTCTGCATTAAGTTTAGAATTTGTCTTTGTATTTTTTTGCCCAAATGTCCTGATTTTTTGTTGATTATTTCTTTAGATTTTCTGTTGTTCTTCTAAGCCATTTAAAAATCTGCTAAACATCTACTAATAGTTTACCTACCAGAGGAGTTGTGATGCATCAGGAAGGGATAGATGAAGTGCTTATAGATGTCAGGATTAGGATACATGTCATCCTCGTGTTTGCTGAATTCTTCCACACTGCACATATTGAAAAAGAAAAGTATGAAATGACATGAAGTACACCATAAAGTGTGTGTATAGGCGTGTAAAGCACATCTCCAGTGAACTCACATGGTCTGGTAGACGGGGCAGGAGAAGTTCTTGGTGCTGAGGCAGGACAGCAGGCCTGAGTGGACGTTGGGCAGCAGAGGCATCATCTTGATATTAAACCAGAGCTTGATGAAGGCCGGGTCCACCAGGTTCTCCGGGGTCAGAGACGGAGACTCCGCCTCGCTGAAGATCTGCTGGAAGTCGTACGCCAACTCTTTGAAGTTCTGCAGGAAAAAGAAAAGGGGAGCACTGATTTTTATTTATATTTTTTACAAATAGTTTGCAATAAATGTGTGTGGCAGTTGAGTGTTTCCCAGATATTAGTCAATCACTGTCAATTAATGCAGGAATTACTTACTTATAACTGAGTATTTTCTACATAAATTAACTTTTGCATAAGTGAAAGACCACTGGCCCAGTATAACAAATGATCAATTTGCCTCTATACATACATGTAACACTCCCTGTCCTTAAATCATTGCAGGAAATGTTAAAAAAAAACCTTAAAGAAACCCCACCATGATTGTAGGAACATTTAGAAACTGAGGAGGGAAAACCTTTTCCATGACAGACAGACAGACAGACAGACAGACAGACAGACAGACAGACAGACAGACAGACAATGGATGGGTACAAAATAAAATAACAAAATTACAACATAGAGAATCCATACAACAAAAATAATGATGTCATAACGACGGACCAATGAGAAAGTGAGGCCTTTTAAGGAGTTCTTTTGTCTCCATAATGATCTATGAAAGCAGTGTCTCTAAAGTGGATCTAAAAAGCACAATTTGTGACGTATATGAAACAAAAGTAACACGCATATAATGTTCTTCATTATGTGACCACGGGGTTATATTTTGGGATAAATCCATGTTATTTGGGAAAAAAGTACACTGTCAACATTGAGATTCATTATATACTGTACATCCTATTTTTACAAATCAAAAGAATCATCCAGAAAAAAATAAAACAAAGGAAGAGAATCATAACACAAGATTAAAATTTGATCAATCCAAAGTTTTTTGACATTCATTCACAAAAAAATGCAATGGATTCTGCAGGTATTATACAAACACTATCCATAAACATGCTCTCATTACACCAGATGCTTTAAAGGTTGTTGACATCAGTTATGTCTGTAACTATTGAGTTTAAACATGTCTTTGCATTAGAGTGTATCTTTAGTTTGTTTTACTCACCACCGTAGTTAACTCTTTGATCAGCGTGTTCAGTCGTTCGGTCAGCTCTACAATCAACCTCATGATCTCCTCCTCCGACATCGTCAGGTTACTGCGAGCCGCACAGTGCAACACTTTGGCCACATTTTCCACCGCATCCGTCAGCTGGTAGGACGAAAGAGAGATGGGGTAGGAAGCAGTTTAAGAAGACTGTTCGGGAGGAAGCAACAGGTGAATGTGAGGGTGATTCCACACGATCAACTAAAGATTAAATTCATGCCTCACCCCGCAAGGCCCCTCGTCCAGCCTGATGCTGCAGACATCCTGGATTTCAGTGGTTTCGTTGTACATACCATTGTCCAGATGGCTGCACACAAACAAGACACAAAAAACCATTCATTTTACAGAATATTACAACACAGAAACATAACAACTGACCTGGTGTGGACTGAGTTACCTGGTGTTGATGTTTGACGACTGGTAGACACTTCACATTTTCTTGTTTAAAGAGACTATGGCTAACATGTTGGTAACTCTTTCACACATTTGAAAGATATGAATCAACATGAGAGTTAATTTAGAGTCAGTGTACATTTCTAATTTGAATATTAACCCTACTTTCTGCTCTATTTTGGTCTCCACCAGCAACTAAATGCTCTACTTTCTACAATAGCTCTCAGAGTCTTCATAATTGAGACTAAATGAATTGCTTAGCTATACATTTAACCTTTTTTCTAAAAGGTTGGTAGCTGGATGTTGTTTTTAGGCAAGTTTAATCCTGTTAATTATATTAAACTTTGGGTACTAAAGAGTACAACGCTTTAGTATCGATTCAAGTGTCTACAATGCATGTTTTGTATCCTCCTGAGGCTGATTGAAGATCGTTAAATATGATGGAATTGGTTAATTATTAACAAAACTGAAACAATGAGCTAGAAGAGGTATTGTAGTAATTGCTGGAACTGAGCCATCATTAAGGTAATAGGAGCTTTAGTTGGCATTGGATTAATGTAATGCTTTTATTTCATACTAAGATGTGAAGAGGATAAAGTACTTGTTCTAAAATGTTAGCTCGACTCACAACACTTGGTGGAAAGCCAGTGTGATGTTTTCTGGCAGCTCGGTCAGGTCTTCAGGCAGGAACCTGTGTAACACCGGCATCACGACATACTGGAACCAATCCTCCACATTTGTCACGTCGAAATCTGGCATCTCGGGAACCACGGATGTATTTTTTGGCTGATACATGTCCGCCAGCTCGGCCAGAGTCCAGTTGAGCAGGAACTGGGTGAGAGTCGTGCTCCTTATCTCTGATTCCCTCTGGAGGGACACCAGCAGGTCAGGAGTTATTTAAACTGGTAGGTGTACAGTGTGTGTAACCATTTGCATAATATATGTGTGTGTGTGTGTGTGTGTGTGTGTGTGTGTGTGTGTGTGTGTGTGTGTGTGTGTGTGTGTGTGTGTGTGTGTGTGTGTGTGTGTGTGTGTGTGTGTTGTACCTCTTGTGTGAAGGACACAAAATCATGAACGAAGCTCCCAATGGGTTTGAAAGCCGTCATGAAGCCATTTACAACCTGTAAGTGCAACAAAAAGGTAAAACTACAAATGTCTGATTAGGATTATCTTTTCTTATTCCTCTAAATAGTTTAACATTTAGACACTCGATAAGATAATTTAGCATGAAAGACTTCCAATTTTCATCCAAGTTTCATTAAGGTACCTCTCTCATGCTGTTGTGTGGGGACGGTGGTTGGTACGGGTTGTGTGTGGGGTTTGGAGAATAGTAGGGGTAACCGGGGGTCGTCCAGTTGTGGCCCCATCCAGGGCTGGGGGTGGGGGGAGGTTCTGGACCGCCTGTCATCATACTGTGGAAGACCAGGCTCAGGGTGCCGTTATCTAAATCTGCGACCTCCGGCATCAGCAGCAACTCGGCCTTCTGCGCTGGAGACAGCAGGTCAAGAACCTCCAACTGAAGGGGGAGAGAGATGAGATGTGGAGAAGTGTGATAAACATAATCGTACACCGCACAATGAGAGGTTGACCTGGGTTGTTAGTCTTTGAAAACTCTAAAGGAAACTCAAGTGAACTTACCCCACTGAAGACCATGTTGAGTGATGAAAAGTCCTTAACTCTGGCCATGGCTTTGAACGCACCAAAGTTCTTCATCAGCCACTCCTCACTGCTTTCGTCCTGGCTCACACACCCTGAACAGAGAATACACACATTGAGTATATACATCTAAAATCAAGAATCTAAAAATCATTGTGTTGGTTGCAGATTGTACATGCTACTGTGAACGTAATTATTTAATAAATGAATCTATCAATGAAGTTAGCATGTAAATTAAACCCTTGGGGCAAGAATTCACTTACAAATATTATTTAGTTAGATATTGTATTAAACCTACTCATAAAAAAGGTGCTTTATATAGTGTATAGCTACATATAACACATCTATATGTACCTAGATATAGTCATAATATTACAAAGTGTAGCTTCACCAGCTAGTTAGCACTGTTAGCTAGCTAGCTTGTAAGCTACCAATCATTAGCATTGCTTTAGCAACTAACTGAAGGAATCATCCTGGAATCACAACTTTTTTTAGTCTGAAGAAAAGTCTTAACACTTTAAACTGCTAGATAATCTATTAATGGGAAGAGATTTGGGATTTTAGTTCATTATAGTTTGGGGACATACTTTTTGAGCTAGGCTATTACATAAAAAGTGGCTACTTCTGTGTGATGAGTTGTAAATGTAATTTTGAGTTTGACTTAACATGGTTTAATTTTACCGTACATTTAATTTGTTCCCTAAAGAAGCATCTTCCCCTATTCTTTCTGAGTATTTTTATAGTTAAAGTCTAAATAAAGATATAAAAGCTTTACCAGCCACTCTGTCTCCGGACAGAAAGGGGTACATAAAGAATTGGTAGATCCACTTCTGTCGGACTGGATTCATCTCAGAATAATAGTGGCTGAGCTCCCTCACCCTGCAAGAAGAGATGAGACGGTGAGGTTAGTTTTTGTAACAAAGGAGACACAGGTATAGACAGAGACTGACACGCACATAGTCTGGTAGGTGGAGCAGCTAAAGTTCTTGGTGCTGAGGCAGCTCAGGAAGTGTTTGCTGATGGACTTCAGAAGAGGTTTTATCTTGACTTTAATCCACATCTGGACCATGGCCTCGTTCTGGAGGGGGTCTGCATCAGGGTTTAATGCCAGTTCTCCCTGCAGGCTGAGGAGCGGCACTCCACTCAAACTAGACTTCTGTGGTTGTGGTAGGGGTGTAAAAAAAACAAAAGGCGAGATTAGGAGTGGAAATATAGTATTTGTTATGCAAGTCACAGGGGTCAAATCATACAGATCCAGCAAAATGATACAGTGATAATACATGAATAAACAGATTTATGGCTAATTAAGGAAGCTAACAGCTAACGTTCATTGAGCAAGGGTCCATTAAGTTATATTATGATACGTTCAAGCTCTATCTAATCCTATATCTTGTTGTTTTTTGGGCAAGAAACTTTAATAAATGCCATTTCTTTAGAAGGAGATGTCTGCATTTGAGTGTTTGGGTGCATTGCATTGATGTATTCTGCAGCAATATCCAATAGATACTTCCAGGAATCGAAGAATATTAGTTTTGAATCAAAGGAAAAAGCAAATATAAAGAATATGTTGCAGGTAACCACTATCTTTGATGATTAATTAAAGTATTTATTTATAATATCTGACAATTAAGACTGAACTTGGACTGTTGAAATAGGTTTTCAGGATGTTTGGGAGAGAAATAGGAAGATGTTGTCCCTTTGTCTAATAAAAGCTCTAACAGTAGGCCTGATATGAGTCATGGTTTCCTTCAAAAGCTAATAATGCAAGTACAGAATCACGAGACATGACACATCAGTTACACATAACTCATCGCTCTGCTAATCTGTCACAGACTGAACATTTCTTCATGACAGAATAGAATGAAGGCCATTACAACACCAACTGGTTCGGTGGGAATTTGTGACAGCATTCCTTCCATTGTGGAGCGTTCCTGCAGACGTCTTTTGCTCTTCTTTTACCATGAAGGTGTACACGTCCATCGTCGCTTCAAGCATTCCTTCAGCCTCTGCAAGTGGTCTCTCCCTGTTTCTTTCGGGGGCAATCCCACACACTGCAGGAAGTGAGAGGTCGGGTCTGGCATCTTGGGAAGGAGAGCAAAGGGGAGACTTGAGCGACAAGAAGGCCACTAAAGAACAAGCTTCTTTGCAGAGAAATCAGAGTTTATCAATCCATTATGAGTTCATATAATCACATATAACAATAATCATTGTTGAGGAAACTACCTTACACTTTAAATGCAACTTATCTATGTATATGTGAGATGACAGTACAGAAAAATATAGAAAAAAACTCTAAACTAAATAAATAAATAACCCTCTAAAACAATTAACATTTATATTTAAAGAAAATGGGTGCAGGGCTGGCCAGGTATGTTTCTATCGAACATGAGAAATGGTAACGAAAATTTCTTTCCTTGTTGCTCTGAAATTCCTCTACCAGGAAGCTAAATAACTAGTTCAATTACCTAGATCCTTTCTCCCCAGCACTGCATGTTCTATGAACTGTTTCGTAACAGGAATGTCCTCAAAGCCGGAGCTGACTGTGCTCCTGACTCTGTTCCAGCATTGAAAATGAACTGATCATTATTATCAAAGCACTGCAGCGTTGTGTGTCAAACAGATGTGGATGTTTCGTGTGTATTGCTCATATATCCTTTAAATGTCCTGATTATGGGAGATTTCAAAGAAAAGGTTGCTACGAATGTTATTATTAATATTACAGATTCAGTGGGGTTTTAAATGTTCATAGGGTCTTAAACAACTGTTGAGATGTCACACTGAATAACAATACCATTTTACATTCAAGCCCATTGACAGAACCCATTGATACATTTAAAGAGTGATCATTTTCAGCTTCATATTTGTATTTTGTGTCTCTACTCTGACATGTCTCCATGCTTTAATGTTCAAAAAGCTCTTTATTTTTCTCATACTGCCTGTGCTGCAGCTCCTCTCGTCACCCTCTGTCTGAAACCAGAGCCCAATCTGCTTTGATTGGTTAGCTGGCCGACTCTGTTGTGATTGGTCAACCGCTTATTAGATGTGCGGGACATCTGTTAGCAGTTGGACAATCGCTATGTAACCCTCCGCTGCTATTGGCGCTCAAACAAATTAAGGGTGGGTCTATCAGGTACCATGTGATAGGAGGGAACTTTGGGATTTTAACCTTTGCAGACCATTTACATGCACAAAAAATGATTGGGAAAACCCCAATAAATAAAGCTGAGCCATTGTCCGTGATATTGATAACAGCTGTGGTTTTCCAGTAAAGGAACAACTATAGAAGACAGTCTGTATTGCAATTAACTAGGCCTTTAACAGCATGTGACCAGGGGTGTGTTGTTTCATTTTATACGCCTACAACTTCTGGTAAATCTATTGTTAAATGCTCCTGTTATTCATACGGATTAAACACCTGAATTTATTACAAAATCTGTGGAGGAGTTTTTCATCAAGATAAGTGAGGTGAACCTGGCGGAGGCGTCTGATCGTCTGGAATGTGATCTGATCAGTTTTGTGCATTCGATCATTCAAAGAGTTGAGAGAGTGAGAGGTGAATTGCTTCGTATATACTGTATGTTGCTGAGTCATAGTGAGTAAGACCTGGAGCCAAACATCATTACTGAGCCTCTCTGACTGGATGTTCTCCACATGTTTATGTAAGTGTTTTTTATATCCCCCCCCCCCCGAACCTCTCTGTAACTTTTCAAAGGTGTCGTTTGTTGTTAGAAATCAATCTTGAGAAACAGCTCTCAAAGAACAGATCAAATCAGAACATGACGTTTGTTCTGGGGAGGGTTTGATTATAATCTTGGATCAAAATAGATAAAGGATACCAGGGGAAACAAATAAAGCAAATCAATAAAATAAACCAGTTTCTATTATATACGGCGTGTGAGAGCTTTACTCACCGGGCCACATGTTCCTCTTGTTGTGCAGGTTGCATTTCTGTAGATTTCCAAAAGTGAGAAAACAAGGCCAGAGGTTACAGACAAAAGACAGCAAGGTTCATTAAAACTAGAACAGGGTGGAGTTGTTTAATTATAATAAATAAATGTCTGTTCTATTGATGAAGACTGTTATTATGTTTATTTTCTGAAATGTCTTACCTTTGTGCACCTGAGGCCGCTGTAAGCAGAAGACAAGGTTCACTGTTAGAGCCGACACTAGCAATGTATTCAGGAAATGTGTTTTATGAGATGATGATTATTGCTTCCAGGGTAATAGCTTTCTTATCTGCACATTCTGGCATATATAAAGTACAAATATGAGTAGTGGTCATTTAGATTCAAGGCTTCATTGTATTGTGGTCAGTTGAGGCTGTTTTTAAGGGGAGATACTATTTTATTTTGAAACTCTATGAATACATTTCTCTTTAAAGGTTTGTCAAATGTCAAAATGGTATAAATTGAGAAAAAATGTATTTTGAATTCTGGGAAATGTATTCAAAATATTGTGTTATTAGTCACTAAATATCCCAATGTCTGTTTCTTTTCTGTGTTTGATCCCATATCAGCTGAACGCTGTATTTTTTTAATCAAATGTTGCTCAAAAATAAACTAAAAACAGTATTTGTTGGGGATTACTTTCAGTAGGGTATATTTTTATTTCTATTATTTATGGTAGCATGGGCAAAGTGTGTGGGATCACCAGTTGGTATTGAAGTAAAACAGTGTGTCTACTTGGAAAGTTACTAATAGTTTTTGGACAATAATGTAAAAGAACAAGCTACAATCCACTGTTTTATGCAGACACTGATTCGCAGTATCCATTCATTGTCGGTTTCTATAAAGAATATCACAAGTTTTGTTATTGTATGCCCTTAAATTAATCCCTTCAGGTTTCACTCTGTTGTTGATATTGTTGGGTAAGAAAAAGCAAAAGACACAAAAGACATAAACTACGTTCTTACCAAAGCAGCTCCAAAATAAGTAAACCAATAGGAATAGGTTTTGTGATGTCATGATGTGACGAGTCTCATGGGAATGAAAAGGCTTTGTGGTGGAAATCGCTGGGGAGAGAATAAAAAAAAGGTAACATCGTCAGCCACTTGACAGACAGAAACACCGGGTCAGAAGTGTGAATTACAAATGTTTATTCCATTTACAAAAACCTAAATGTTCTCCTTTGTTTTGAAGCAAACACAAAGATTAAGCAGAAATCTAACGTCACCTTGGTATGATGACAAAAATACCTCGTGAGATATGTCTGAAATCCTGGGTCAGATGTTAATAAAACACACACATTTGTTGTTTTTACACATTTCAGTCAGACCATTGTTTTCACTCTGTCACTGATGTATGTGTTTAAAACAAACGCACTTGAAGCTCAGAGTCGGTGTGTTTGGTGGCGGATCAGCATCAGGGAGTGGCCTTCAGATATTCACAATCAGAGGCTTATAGTGACCTTTAACATATCTGAACAAAGATGAAGGAACAATAGATGCTTCAGAGAAAAGAAATTATGCAACCGTATACACTATTCACTTCCAACAATGAACACAAAGAGGACAATCACATGTCTCTCCTCGGAAGAAATCTTCTGTGACCAGAACAAAGAATGAACCGTTTTACAAAAAAAGTTCAGTATTCATCAATAAAGCCTCCATTTATGTACTGTAAAATATCTAGAAGATATGTCTCAATAAAGGGGTTTTCTGGGTTAAGAGTCAAGTCTAATTGTAAAGCTGTTGTGAAGTCAATGGAAATTATTCTTGTCCATGACGCCTAGATGTGTATTTTGATATTCGTTTTCAAGAAAGCAGTATCAACTCTAACATTTAAAGCTGCATTAAAAGTATAATGTGTAACATTATCATTTTAAAATGTCTAAAAGAAGACTAAATATGTGTTGTGTGTCTTGCTTGGTGGCTCGTTAGCTTCACCAAAGGAGTAATTAAATTAGTCTGTTTGCGGTTTTGTGGAGGCAGGTAGTGTAAAGTGGATTTATCAAAGCTGTTTACTTGAAAACAGCATACATGGCATTGATAAGAACTGACTTTAAGGGCTGTAAAATAAAAAACATTACCCTGAAATGGCTAAAAGACTAGGAATAAGATTCTGTGTCGGCAAGAATCTGGAAATTCAAAATGCAAGGTGATTTATAACCTATATCCTGATCTGTTGAGAACTGTCACAGTGTAATGAAAACACCACAATAAATGATGTAAAATAAGTGTACCTTTTAATTAATATTACAAAAGTGGGATCAGCAAATCATAGTCTGTGTGTACATCCAACACTAAATCACAAATAAACTGATATATTAATAATTGATTCATGTCTTTGAGAATCAAAACCGTACAACAAATCATTATTTTGGGCTATTTAAGTATATCAATATTTTCGTACACCCCAAACTTCAAATTTGGGTGATGATTTGACTACGGCACATGACTCATGAGGTCATTGGATCTCTACAATTTTGAATATATTTAGCTTTAATGGTTAACCTTAGATGACCAGCTCTTTGACCCATAATGAAAGGTGTGTTCCCTCTATCTGACTGTATGGAACAGACTCCATTCATTAATACAATTACACACACACACACACACACACACACACACACACACACACACACACACACACACACACACACACACACACACACACACACACACACACACACACACACACACACACACACACACACACACACACACACACACACACACACACACACACACACAGATTGAGAGCCATATATTGCGACATACATCCTCGCGTTGGAATCAAGTGTTAGTTTAACTTTCATATATATTTGTTCAGGAATTATTCCTCCTCTGCACAGTTTGCATGTCTGACAGGTGATATACAACTACTTTTCAGTTTCTTTGTGACTAATTTAGCTATTGACAAACCTATAGCCTCTCAGAAGTGATGGGAAAATATTTGTCTAACAAGGCTGGTTAAGATTACTGCACACACACGTAAAATCATACCTCCTTCTCATGTTTGAATATTATGAGTTATGTTACACAATCCTCCAATAGATGTTTGAATGTAAGAGTATGTTTATACATCATGAAGTGTAGATCACAGATAAACTTACCTGTGATTGACTAAAAGTGTTTTTCAACTCTTTTGTGTCTTAAAGTTTTTTACTTTGCAGTCTTTTGCTCCCTTTTAGTTGAATAAAAACCTCAATGATATAGCATAAAATATATTTTCTATTGAAATTGAATTAGCAACGATGCACCACATGACATAATTTACACTTATTTTTGAAAGTAGGTAACCTCGTAACAAAGTAAATATACTTATCACAGTTTTAAGGCACTTTGCTAGAATATTTTTCCATTTGATATTACATTTTAGGGGTATTTTGGGGGTATCTTGCTGCGGCAGTGGCTTAGTCTGTAAGGGCTTGGACTGGGGTCCAAAGGGTTGCCGGTTTATGTCCCGATTGAACCAGAAAAATGGAGTGAGCTGGGAGCTGGAGAGGTGCCAGTTCTCCTCATGAGCCACTGCAGAAGGTGCCCTTGAACAACGCACCAAACCCTGAAACTGCTCTGCCACCTCTCCTGCATGTGTGTGGTTATGTTTGTGCATGTATATCCTCCCTGTGTGTAACGTGTGTAAACAATACAGAATAGGGAAAGAAATGTCCCTGTAAGGGATCAATAAAGTATATCTTCTATTTATCCAAGATTTTACTCCACCACATCATGATTTATTTCACTTCTATGGTTACTGTTACTCCATTGATTTTACATGCAATACATACGGCATGATCATTTTACAAACTATGATAATGTGCGATAAACTAACTAATAAACACCTATAGAAGTGTAAATGTACAGCACATTGATGAACTACAGTACTTCAATTCTGCATTCACATTTATGCATTAATGATAGTATAAAATATAACATGTACAATAATGTACACATGCCATTATATGGATAGTATGCATACATCGCACCATAGCCCAGTTTAATGACGCAGAACTCAGTATTCCCACGGCTCAAATCCCCTAACGCCATGTTGTTGCCAGAGGCAGTCACACTAAAAAAATAAACAGATCATGGTACCTTAACCAATTACTTTACTCCCTTTCAACCTTATCTGTAGTCATCTATCACTGCCAGTTATGCCACACATTTGGCAAGCTACTATTGCTATTTATTTTGTGTTATAGACATTCAATCTTAAATAATAGGAACAGATTCATCTAAGACAACAAGATACACTTTTAAAATGAGGATGGGATCCTCTCAGTAACAGCAACACACACAATAAAAAGACACAATGACATGAAATCAAAGCTGAATCTCTTACCAAATCGCGTCCTTCAGGTGCTGTAAAGTGCCGGTGTTTCTCTCTCTCTCTTGATACCTGAGGCACAGGTGATCCGGTGATGGGTGTGTTTTCTTGTAACAATGATAACAGGAAATGATGCTTGACTCCTTTGTGCTGCACAAGTGGGACGGACAAGATTTGCTCTTCTGCTTTAGGCGCCTACTGCGATTGGTTTGTTCATATCTGTGTGTGTGTGTGTGTGTGTGTGTGTGTGTGTGTGTGTGTGTGTGTGTGTGTGTGTGTGTGTGTGTGTGTGTGTGTGTGTGTGTGTGTGTGTGTGTGTGTGTGCGTGTGCGTGCGTGCGTGCGTGCGTGCGTGTGTGTGTGTGTGTGTGTGTACATTTACGCTGACATTTTTTTTCCATGAATGCCTGTGGGAGAAAAAAATACCAGAAAAGAGAAAGAAAGACACACAAAGTATGAAGTTACACCTGCTTCATGTTCAGCAGGTTACACCTCCCTAGCATTGTTTTTCTTTGGATATGTAATCTGTTGTCATCTTCTTCCTAACATTAGAGCTACTTAGAGTACACCAATTATGTCCTGGTTTAATTAGAGAGCACATTGGACTGTGCAGATAGCTAGTGAACACAGAAGTCATTATTATAAATATGTTTTTTTTTAAGCAATTCAGGATTAATGTCAAGGTTGTTGTTTTTACCCACCGCACCCAATGCAGGTATCTTGTTCAAACACCAGACATAACTGTACCATACTGTAACAATGCTGTAAAGCTGCAACATTCCCTGAATATATCTTTTAATTAATTTCAAGATGGGCTGGTGATTTGCTTAAACGCATAAAATAAAATATAAATATAAAATAATGAGAAAAAAAGAAATATGTGGAATGTAACCTTCAGGTTTTTAACACAAGTCGTCCAGAGAATAAACACACACACACACAAACACACACACACACACACACACGCACACACGCACACACAGGCAGACACAGACACACACACACACACACACACACACAGCAAATTACAAGATCAAGTTAAACTGATTTCTTGATTAAGTAAATTCTGTGTAATAGGGACTGATTCGTTCAGTATAAAGGGTAAGTTAAATGTTAACACGTCACCAGCCGTAGATTAGAAAACAACAAATACAAATATTCTGTATTTAAAGTGAAATGGGTTTTATTCAGAATCTGAAGAATGAGAAATACAAATATATATAATATAGTTTTAGTGCAATATTGTGATTTATTGACTTTATTTAACCTGTTTAAAAGGTTTTGATCAAAATAAGCAATGTTTGGGGAATGTGATGATACTAGCTTACAGTAAATATACATTTTATAAAAACGTTCACGCATTAAAGTGTTTAAGGTACAACTCTTGTGGTGAAACTTATATAACCTCAGAACTTAAACTCATGTTTTTGCAGCATTTTCCCAAATAATACCTCCCTGTCATCATACCTATGGTGTGAAGGGTGGTCTCTTGCCACTTATTGGCAGGTTCAGTTATTTTGTTTACCTTACCATGGTCTGTGGCATGACAGTCTTCACCAGCAAGACTCCTTTAGGACTGCACCTGAAAAATGTGTGAAATTAAATGATGGACTAAGTTAGGCCCTTCTTCAGTTGTTGTGGGTGTATCAGAATAATATAAGGTTGTACCCTATAATGTTGTTTTATTCTAGTATATTTATGTATTTTATATATTATGTATTCTAATTTTCCTCCAATTCCTCATTGAAATATGTTCACTGTGCACTTAACACCTTGTACGAAAATGTACAAAATAATTAAAAGAGGGCAGAGGAAAAAAACATACTGTTGTCTTGATGTAGAACAGGTTTTATAAAGTGCTTTCATGATTAAATAATTATAAAATAAAAAGAAAATGTTCTCTGGGTGAAGCTGTTTGCTTTTACTGAAGTAGTAGAAGAAGAAAGGACGCGGTCCTCCACTGGATGGCAGTGATGGTCGAGTTCTACTTCCGGTTTCGACGAAGAAGAAAATGACTTGACCCAAACAAACGTCTTTTATCACATGTAACAGATTGTAGGATAGTAACGTTTATATTATAAACTTGCTATCCTCTATAAATCCATATTCGTTAACAGTCGTAAACTTGTGCGGAGCTGGAGTGCTAACATGCTAGCTCTCGTTAGCTGAATGAAGCTAACATGTTGACTCAGAGATGTGTCTGGTGTGTGACAGCGGTCAGAAACGTTAGGGTTAAACTCCAGCTCACCAGATGCTGCTCCACGGTGCAGGGGGACGTCAGGGTCAGGTTTGCTCCCAGTCCCACAGGTAAGCTCCTTAACCTAAGTACATTAATGCTAAAATGTCCTCTAAGGTTGTCCAGGGGGATAAGTGATAAGTAAACATCAAAACAAACATACATCAAACACCGGTCAAACTTACCTCCTTTTCTTTTTGGACTTCTGATAAACAGTTAACCATGATAGAGTTAGTTTGAGGTTGGATATTTGGCATGCATTGCCTCCTGACATGTAGCTCAACTTCACTTCCAGTCAGCAGTCAGAGCCCTCGGTCTTTACCACGTTTTCACTCAGGGACCTTCAATAAATTACCGTTTCAATGACCGAAAAAAACAATGTTACTTTCAATACAGGCTTTTTTACCTGCTTATATGAGTGAAATCCTGCTCATTAAAACATCTACATTAATATTGCTTGTTGTGTGAAGTCTGTCTTTGATCACTTATTGATTTTAAGTGGTTTAACAGAACATAATGTAAATGTTCACCTCAGGACTCCAAATCAACATTATGTAATGCTATTGCTTCTTCTCTTTCATATGAATCTTTTTTTTAATGAGAATTATAATGATTCTATTCAAAAGACTTGATTTCTTTCAATAACCTCGAGGTCATGTGACCCATTGTATTGTACCCAAATATTACACTGGAAAAATAAGACCTATTGTAGGTTTGATTCAACCTTCTATTTTAAATAGATATTTGTTGTGAAAAATGTGCGGTTTTCCATTGGAAGTTGCTTTCCCATTGAAATGGATTTTCTAACAGTATATATTTCTGTGCTGCAGGTTTCCTACACCTCGGCGGCCTCCGAACGGCTCTCTACAATTACGTCTTTGCCAAGAAGTATGGAGGCTCGTTCGTCCTGCGACTTGAGGACACAGATCAGAGCCGGCTCGTGCCCGGAGCTGCAGAGTCCATCGAGGACATGCTGGAGTGGGCTGGTAGGAAACACTGTGCAGAAAATGGCTGTATATCCCAACGATTGAACGACTTTGAATTGTAACTGAGCTCACTCTCTCCTCCAGGTGTCCCTCCAGATGAGAGTCCTCGTCAGGGGGGGCCGCTGGGTCCGTACCTGCAGTCCCAGAGGCTGGACCTTTACCGTCAGACAGCAGAGCAGCTGGTCGAGAGCAAACATGCCTACCACTGTTTCTGCAGCTCTCAGAGACTCGACCTGCTCAAGAAAGAGGCCTTAAGGAGCGGACAGACACCCAGGTGGCTAGATAACTTGCACACATGATTAACAGCTTGAATACATGATGTTTTTGTCAGATTTAAGGCAGCAGCTGTGTGTCTTTCCCTCTCAGGTATGATAACCGGTGCCGTCACCTCCGGGATGAGCAGGTCCAGGAGAAGCTGGCTCAGGGAGCTCCATATGTGATCCGGTTTCGTTTGGAAGAAGGTGTTGAGCCTTTTCAGGATCTGATCTGTGGGCGTAGTCATCACGAGGTGGCCCAGGTCTGATATGCAGTGTTTAGTGAAGTTAAAAGTAAAAAATGTAGAGTCACAGATCTGTTTAGATGTAAGGACCAACAGTTCTCCTTTTCCACGCATTTGACTTCAACATCTCAGACATACCGTATGTTTTCTTTTTCCAGGTGGAGGGGGACCCTGTAGTGATAAAAGCAGACGGTTTTCCCACCTATCACCTCGCTAACATCGTAGACGATCACTACATGAAGATCAGCCACGTGCTGCGGGGGTCAGAGTGGCTCATCTCCACCTCCAAACACATCCTCATGTACCGAGCCCTCGGGTGGCAGCCGCCCACCTTCGGACATCTGCCGCTCCTGTTGAACAAAAATGGCAGCAAACTGTCCAAGAGGCAGGGGGACATTTTCCTCCAAAGCTTCCAGAGGAATGGAGTCCTGCCGGAGGCTCTGCTGGACATCACCACCAGCTGCGGCTCCGGATTCAACAGTGAGTGACGGAGGGGTTATCAGAGAGGGGGTAAAGAGGAACTGCATGTCTTAATTACATTGAGCTGATCATTCAATGATGCAAAAATGATCCACTCCTCCAATAAAGTGAATCATAACGTTTGCATTATCAGCAATGAGTTCCTTTTTTTGTCATTTACATTCTTCTTAATTATCTAACTTCTTTACAGCTAATCGAATTGGGCGGAGGATAGATGAGCTGATCTCTGAGTTTAATCCTTCCAAGATCACGACACATTCTGCTCTCTTAGACCTGGAAAAACTACCAGAGTTCAACAGGTGAGTCTGTGTCTTTGTCTGTGTATCTTGTACTTTATTTCTGTGATGTTAACTCAATGAGCTCTGTGATCTTGACAGAATCCACCTGCAGCACCATATAGAAGATGAGGCGAAGTGTAAAATGCTGATTAAAGATCTGCAGGCTCAGATCCAGCAGGCGTGTGCAGCAGAGTTCCAGGAGGAAGACCTGCAGGAGGATTACATCAGACGGGTGCTGCACCTTCGTAAGGTAACTCAAACGGCATACTTACCAAATTTGTATTCATACCATGTTGCCGTGTGTTCAAATGATATGTTTAACAAGCTAAACACTAGACGCTAAAACTCTGATGCACAAAAACCTTTCTATCTTACGTCTACCTTTCATCTTCTCCTAAAGGACACTGCCCTTGACATTGTCATGACATCCGTAGGTGGCACAAATGGGTATACAAATCATGACAAAATAAACATGCAACAGGGGAAAACGGCACATTTTTCAAAAACAGGAGTTAGAAATAAAATAAAAGTGTCTTGTGCCAGCAATATAGTCAAAGTCATTGCAGTTCAAATTGGTCCATGGTTCGTTCTCTCCCCTTTTAAGAGTTATGCATGACAGCAAACACAAAACAACTATATACATCCAGAGAGGGACAAGTCAAAATAAAAAAGAAACTGAAATGCTCGTAGCAGTTTGGCTTAATATGCTAGAGAAAATACATTGCCATAAAGCATTCAGACATTTATAAAATCAAAAGGGAATGTAAAGTCTAAAGGTGTTCCTTCAAGTCATTATCTTTACAAAATCAGGTCTGAGAGGTTTAACATATTGTGTCCATTTTTCCCAATGTTGTAGGAATATGCCCATCCTTAGGTTTAAAGAAAAAAGTGATCTTTGCCATCGTGTAAATCGTCATTGTTACATCTATGCAATTATTTATGGTAGGTACCACCTGCGTCGTCCACCTTTTGGTCAGCGCCTTCTTCCCCGCTGCCAGCAATATACCTTTTACTTCCGGGGAAATAGAACCCAGTTATATAGTTTTAAAATTGAACGGTATGTTTGTGTTAAGGATAGTCTGTATTGCTTCATGTGTTTCCTTCCAATAACTCTGTATGTTTTGACATTCCCAGAAAATATGATAGTGGTTCACAGTCTGACATCCACAATTTCTCCGACATTGAGTATTACCGTTATCATAATGTGCCTTCATATGGGGAGTAATACAAAAACGGACTGTATTCTCCCAGCAGAACTCTTTCCATGCATGACATTTCGTACCTTTCCATTGAAACGTGCAGATAGCTTGCCACTCTTCGTCTGTTATTGTCAACCCTGCTTCCTTTTCCCATCTGTCCTTTTTGTATTTCGTCGAATGAAATCTCATATTGTTAAGACTCTTGTACAGTTGTGAAATGAACCCCTTTTTAATTTCTGCTTTATATGGGTTTATGAAAGTTGGACAAAGGGGTTTAGTGGCTGCTCTGGTAAGTCTCTCTTAAAGTTTGAAAACTGACCATTTCATCATTTTTAATTATGCCACATACAGAAGTTATGCCCTTTTTTATCCAAAATGTAAAACGATTATCTAACCTATTTTGTGTGAAATTCGAGTCATAAGCACACCAACTCAAAATCATAATATCGGCTTCCAATTTATATTCTTTTACAACTGCTCTCCGTATCTTGAGAGTCGAGTTCACCCATGGATTTTCCAGTAAATTTGTATCCGATAGAACAGCTTGTATATGACCTTCAGGTATCATTGAACACTCTATATCTTTCCATTGTGCCTTGTGAGATCGGTTACACCAACACAACAGTGCTCTGATTTGTGCCGAAATATAGTCATTTTTCAGAGATGGTAAGCCCCAGCCTCCCTTTTCCTTTGGTAGCTGCATTGTTTTATATCGTATTCGAGGTCTCTTTCCCTGCCATATAAATCTCGATATAGTTTTGTCCCACTCTATGAATTGATTTTGGTTCATTGTAATTGGAAGAGTTTGGAAAAAGTATAAAAATCTCGGAAGAATATTCATTTTGATCGTTTAGATTCTAGAGCTTAAACTTAAGAAGGCTATGAGATTCCACCTTGTAAGATCTTCTTTACTGATATCCTTGACAGGTCTTTAGGTAGGATTACCAAATATTTGAAAGATTCTGTTTTCCATTTTATAGGATATGCACTCCTGAGTTTTTCAGATAGATTCACATTAAGGGATTCCGTTTTATTTATATTCAGTTTATAGCCAGATAGTGGGCCAAGCTTTTTTTTAAAAAAGTCATTACTTCAGGCAAAGATATCTCAGGGTTTTTTAGGTACAAGAGAACATCGTCGGCGTAGCTCGCAATTTTATGTTCTACGCTATTAATTTCAATACTCTTAATTTTGTCAGTCTGTCTAATATATTGGGCTAGTGGTTTTAAAAATAGAGCTGCTCTTATTTCTTAACATTGCTCAACATGTGTCCTGCCACTCATACCGAAACTCTTCTCTTCCTCTGCAGGGTCACATTTCCTCTCTGAAGGAGCTTGTGGGTCCTGCCTACTCATACCTGTGGGTTCGTCCTTCCGTCTCCAGCCAGCAGGTAGCAGCGATCACTGCAGAAGCTCAACACATCGCTTCTTTAGTGCTCAAGTAAGTAGAATTAATAAGTCTCCAACTACAGGATTAAATGTGGAGGAAATACCGGAATACAGAACATGTACCTCAAAACTGTCCTCAAGGCTTTAAATGGGCAGGAAAGTTGTGTGATTTTTTTTTGGGATGGATGGCAGAAGTCCTACAGTTTTCCAACCACATTATTTACATTATATTGTAGATCACATTATATATCACATTCGTTAACCTTGTGTGGCTTCAGACAGACTTCAACAGTACTGAAGTAAATGTACTTTTTTACTTTTCTACCACTGACTATACCCCACAACCACAGGAATATGAACACATCGGTGTGTGTGTTACAGGTTGATAGCAGAGCGCAGGGAGGAGCTGACGGTGGATCGACTCAGTAAAGATCTGAAGACTCTGGCAAAGCAAACGAAAGGCATCAAGTACGGAGAAGTGATGAAGCTTCTGCGCCTGGCTCTCAGCGGTCTGCAGGTACCTGGAGACACCGTGGTCATTTTTAAAACTGTAATGCGAACATCACAGGCCTGACAATGGAATAGCAGATTAAGCACTGAATTTCAAAGAGAAGAAGCGGCTCAGTTTGTTTTTATTAAATCAATGCTTCTAAATTTCCTGATCACAGCAAACACAGAAGGCTTTAACTGAATGGCAACTTCCTGCTTTGATAAGCTTCAAAATCGGCTGATTTATGATGTGTAAACCCGCTCAGCTACGTCTAAAATATGCTGGCAGCATCTCTCCTTTTGTAAATATTTCAGACCAAGTGATTGTCCTAGAAACAGCCTCAGTCAAACATCAAATAGCACTTCTGCCTTTTTTTAAATGCAGGTTTTTATTTAAGGGAGAACTCCAACAATTGTATACATCAAAGTCTGCCTGACTACAGGAGAACGTCAGTGAACTGGTCTTGAAAAAACGTTGTAATAAGGCAACAGAAGCCACAACCCCTTCAGAAACAAGGCAAGGCCAAAGTTACTGGGGCATAATGAGAAAATACTCATCTGCACTGATGTTTAACAACATAAAAAATGCTTATTATAGGATATTCAAGTTATATTCCAGCTGCTTTGAGCAAAAGGATTGCAAAAAACATTCAAAAACACATCAGAACTGAGAGAAATAGGACAATGTACTGTACATTATGGGGGAAATATTCATGGAAAAATCTAAAACAAACTAATTATGAAGGAGCTGTACACAATCTGATCAATTAAAAGTGAGATCACATACATTAGTGTTTGTTTGTGCTGAAGACTATTAGTCTGAAAATGATTAACATCTGGTGGTTGGAAGAAGTGAGTGCATATGACATCAGCAGCCCTCTCTGCTTGAGGCTCAAGGCTATGGTGATGGTTGAGCTGTAATGTGGGTCATGTACCCACAAGTTAGTATAACATCTGCAATAAACAGCTCCAGAAAAAACTCTCTTAAAGAATGCATCCTGTCCTCAAGTTATCCTAAGAGTTTTGTTCAGTCCCGGCGATTTATTTGTACAATTATCTTCGTAAAGCTTGAGAATTTTTTTCCTTCATCGTCATTCTTTGCCCCAGACTCTTCATTTAAGAACCATTGTGAGGGCCTGAAATCAAATCCTACTCAGAAATCTAGCTTTTCATTCTGCAGACCCTGAAGTTATGGAAAGAAGTTTTTCCAGAAGCTTATGTTTGTATTTGCTTACCTCAAGAACAGCACATGCACATCACATTTTGACTCTGAGAGGAACTGCTAACGTCCTTCAATCATTATAACAGCTAACTCTGCAATTTTCATTTCTGCAATTAGATTTTCAAACTCCAACTCCAAGCAAATGTAATCATTTTCTTTGCTTTAGTAGTAAAACAAAAAAATCTTGCAGGACTATTTTCACGTCCCCTTTTTAATTTTAAACATCTGTCCATGGGATGACTGACCTAAACCCCAGAATAGCAGGTTTTAAAATGCTACTCATGACTAAACCATCAGAGATCCGACTCGCGGTAACCCTGCAGAAATTCAGAGAGAAATTTTAAAAGAGGAAGTAGAAATTGATTGCTTTTCCTGTCTGTTTCTTGCTGTGTGGTTTGATTGCTTTACTTCTCTGACCCCTGATCCCCTGTTTGTCCTCTGATCCTGCAGCAGGGGCCAAGTGTGGCGGAGATGATGGTGTGTTTGGGGCCCGCAGAGATCAGCCATCGGTTCCAGAAACTTCTGCAGCTCTCAGAGACGAGTTAAAGACTGTTCATCCTCACGCCTGCAGGAGAAAAACTGTATTCAAAGACCTGTGTGTTGAGAGTAACATGCAAACGCCTGGTGATTCTGCCGAAGCAAGCTGCGGGCACGTTGAAAACGAACTGCTCCTCAATGCTAGAGTGTACTTGGATAATACTTGAATAATTATACATATTTTATAAAAGACATGAAACATTTCCCACGTGGTGTGCTTGGTTTTTCTGTTCTGGGAGACTTTACAGGACCAGGTGACAGCCAAGGATGGGAAGTACCATGGTATTTTTATGCAAATCTGCAACTGACATAATTTCGTTATACTCTGCTTGCATTATGTAATGACATTAAAGTAATCTAATCTAATCTAATCTGTTTACAAACTCAAAACTCACCTTTTCAGAACTGCTTTTAATCTTTAATTAATGTTGTTTTTAAAGTGTGTTGTTTTAATTAGTTTTTGTGTCTTTGATTTTCCAGAAAAGCGCTCTATAAATACAATGAATTATTACTGAAGTAAAAATACCTCAAATCCGATTAGATATCTTCTATTGATCCTAAATTTAGAAATGGTTTTGTTATGGCTTCATGTGAACAAGGCATTGCACAAGTTAAAAATAGCATAACAGACCGTTATTATGCAGAATACAGTACAAAGATATCTAAAGAATAAAAGCACAGTATAACATTTACAAAAAAAGGTTAGAATACTTTAGAAGACCAAGCTATTACTAAATAAATATATACTTCATTAAGCATACTTGTGAGATATCCTAATTGATTATAAGACTTGATTAAATGTACTTTATTGATCAAAATTTGGGAAATTATTTTATCACAGCAGCATGTAAACAAGTCTCTGTACATAATGTGAAAGTTAAAAAGTATAGAAAATAAAAATCAGAAAATATAAACAGAATCAAAAGTTAAAATATATTTATTGACATTTATCTGTCAAATATACTGTGTGTGTGTGTGTGTGTGTGTGTGTGTGTGTGTGTGTGTGTGTGTGTGTGTGTGTGTGTGTGTGTCAGGAGTGTGGCGGGGTGTGAGTGTCACATGTCTCCGCAGTCTGCAGTTTGACACCTCCGCTTCACCAGAAGGACGCACACACAGCGGCTGGTAAACACTTTAGCACCCGCTGGAGAACCGAGGACATGGCGACCGGTGACAACACGGCAACCTTTGAGTCCTGGCTCAGTAAGTAAACAGGAGAAAATAACTCAAATTTGTTGTGTTTTTTTTAAAGCTTTTTGTAGGTTATCTAACTAATCATCACCCTCACGTTTGAACTTTTCAACGCTGCCGTTCACTAGCTTGTTTAGTGACGCCAGTTGTTCTTATTTACTTCATAATATCGCGATACTTTGGCGAATACATTCTGCATGTGTTTATATTTTAAACTTTATTGGAATTACTTTGTGCATAAAGTGTCCGTTGGAACAGGAAGTTGGTTACGTGCGCGTACGCGACGAGCGCTGTATATGTTTATGTATTCGCTCCTGACGTGAACGCGCATTCTCGCAAAACATTTTTATAAAACTTGATGAACTTTCACATGTTTTATTTGTGTTAAAGTAGTAATACTTCTATCGAGAAACACACAGTCAGGAACAAAATAACTGCATTTAACGTATAGCTCTACTATACCTTAATATCTTTTTTTAAATCAAGGTACAGTCTGTATGAAACGTATTAAATACTAGTGCTTTTCGGTTAAAACTACTAGTCCTACAATAATGACTGATTTTCCGTCAAATTAGTCCAACTTTTATGCTAGAAAGGATTCAAATCCTCCTCCTCTTTGCCTTAAGCTTCTAACATAAGATCATAATGCAAGATGTAAGACAGTGCAAACAGTATTTATGGATTGAATCATGTTTCAATACAACTTTAGCATCTTATGTAGAAAGTCAGAAAGTGTAGCTAGCCATGAATACAAACCTAACTAAAAAGGTGGTATTTAAAGTAAAGATTGTGATAATCCATCATCATTCAGGTTATTAATGGAGGAAAATCGCAATTATTACTGGTGTTCTGGAACATCGGTTGAACAGACAAATAATGTCCCGCAATTTTTAGGCTAAACAACTATTCCAAATTGTGATAAAACAAATAAATGAAAGGAAAAGTGAATGTGTTGTAACCCTCCACATCTTGAAAGTATACTTAGCACAACCTGTGGGTTCCCTTTTCACTTCCTCGTTAAATTGTATAATTGTTTTGCATGTATTTCATAAAGTTGTGGCACATTTTGAACATCTTTTCTCTGGGATGTTCAACCTGTTTCTCTGGTGTCTTTTTCTGTTCCAGACCAGGCCACAGACCCCAACAATGAGCAGGACAGATGGGACTGCATCCAGAGCTTCTACCAGCTTGTAGACCAGGAGACGGACGGGTAAACTGAACAAGATTTCCCTCACCTTCTCCATGTGCTGCATGGGCTAACGTTTCCAAGGAAGGCCTCGTGTTTCTAGAAGCTAACGCAATATTGGTGTTTGAGAAAGAGTTGCTTCACGTACATGTTGCCATCACACCTTCTCAGTCTCAAGATTGTGCAAGAAGAAGGAGGAAGTCTGCAGCACCTTTTCCCCTTTTGACCCTTTTCCTATCATGTAATGTTATTTAAAAGCAAGTCTAGTTGCCAATTAGCACTTGGGAACTAGGGCTGGGCGATATGACAATATAGACATACTGTATAAACCTGATTTAAAGCAAACACAGAGTAGGAGAGAGACGCAGCAAGATAAAGAAAATATCTGGTTGTTTTATAACCGACCATTTGAGTATAATCTTTTATTTGGGGATTTTTTTGGTCATATCCCCTACTTTTGTGGATCAGAATATCATTGTTTTATCTTATTGCAAATAGTTTGAGTTTAATTGACAAGAAGTTGGCAGGAACATAAACAGAGTGAGAGTTTAACTGGCAACTTTTTAAAGAATTTACTGTGGATCAAACCCCAGTATATGGCAGCCCGCTCTACCCACTGAGCTATACGACGGACTTAACTGGCAACTTTTGACTTTGATTAATTACACATGCATCAGAAACACTGATGAACACCTCGGTCACTTTAATCGAGGCATTAGCGTCTATAGCAAGAATATATGTTTTTCAAGCTTCTTATTCCTATCTATTAGCTTAGAATGTGTGGAAGCTATGGGAAAAGTACTTCTTTGATTGTCGGCATAACATGTTCTTTGCTCTCGCTCTTCTCAGGCATTTCCATGTGATTTTAAATCTTATTTTCTTCCACTTTCAGACCACAGGTAGCCATTCGCCTTCTTGCCCATAAAATCCAGTCGCCACAGGAGAAAGAGGCCCTGCAGGCGCTCACTGTGAGTATCAGATTATTCATTTCTTCATATCATTCAGAGTATTTTAATCTGTGAACGAACAAACTGGAGCTACTTTCCTCCTTTTTTATATATATTTTAACCATACATTTAACAGTAAGTTACAGAGAAAGCAATATATCCTCCGTTTGGTAAATGTGTGACCATGCAGCAGACATGTGTTTTTATCTAATGCAATTTCTCTCGGGTTATACACGATCATCTATAAAGTTACGGACCACTGACTAAAAAACAAAGGCCTTTGTTTTAACCCTGGGAGGGCGGTTCTGTGGAGAATATCTGTGACTAACTTTTATCACATGAATGCAAAGGACGAGGGGGATCTATCTGCATATTGAATCTGCTGTGACTGCTTAGGTATTTATCCTTCAGTCTTTTATTCATCAGAAAGAGCGGCTGCAGGGTTTCAATTAAAAATTAAAGGAAGCTTCCTGTGCCTCGTGTCATGTGACATTTAAAGACGGTTAACCGCGAAAAATGTGCGTTGATAAATCGCTCATTGTTGTGTTACAGTTAGGAGGGACTGTTTTTTTTTCTTTTATTCACTGATGGTTTTCTTTATTTGGTGCTTTCCAGGTTCTCGAAGCGTGTATGAACAACTGCGGAAAAAGGTTTCACAGCGAGGCCGCCAAGTTTCGCTTTCTCAATGAGCTCATCAAACTCCTGACACCAAAGGTAATCATGGGGAGACAGGCAGTTTCATGTCCGTGCTTTATAGGACATTATTCGATCTTAAATCAAAGTTGATAAAAACTAAATTAAAACAATTAACAATTAAAACGGATAAATGCAAGAAAACAAAGGAAACTCAACAACCAGTAAAATTGATCTGAAAAAAAAAAGATGAAAATTAATATCGTTTTTAAGAAGCCATTTAAAATCTGTTGGGAATAAAGTACAGCAAGCAAAAAGGCAAAGCTAAATCTCTAAACACTATTTTTTATGTAAATTGATGGGTGAAAGAAACACAGAAGTCCTGCACATTATTGATTTGTTCTACACAATTTATAAGCATGGGATTTACCGACTCTTAGGTGGTAAATGTATGCAAATGTATATACAATATACAGTATCATATTAATATATTCTCAGGGTTATATCAAATAGATAAAATACAGATCAGATGATCAACATCTGTAAAAGTTTAAAGACTTACACACTAATTAACTCATGAAGAAGTTGCTCTCTGAGGACACTGATGTGACTGACACGGTTTCTGAACAGTACTTCGGAGCGTGGACTCCTCAGAACGTGAAGGACCGAGTGACGGAGATCCTGTACGGCTGGACTCAGTGGCTCAAAGACGAACCCAAGATCCTGGAGGCTTACAGCATGCTCAAGAAACAAGGTCAGGATTCAGCAAGCGCTATAAAAGTCTGAGGACGAGCCTGAGGGAACTTTTCTTCACTATGTTATTCTTATTATACTTTCTTAGTTTGATGACCACTACATTAGGGGTTTACAGATATATAAATGTGTAATATTAATATTGTTATTTGGGCTCGTCTAAACAGTTTAACGCTTCATTGAAAACTTTGATTTTCAATTTTTGAATCTACATACATGTTTGCAAAATTAGACTTCACAAATCTTGTTGTTTTCATACTTTTTTCAGAATTATATTCCAGTTTGCATCGGACTTGTGTAAAGTCCAAAATTCAAAATGTTTTAAATTAAGATCATTTCCAAAATTCACAACATGCTTCAAAGGCAGTCATGAGAAACTGAATCAAACTGATAGTAACTTTACTCAAACTGATTTTATTTTTAGGTTGAAAATATTTATATTCCATCATAAAATATGCATTTGCAATGTAAGACAAAAGACAGTCATTCAATTCAGTCCTGGTTTTCTACCTTCTACCAAGAGTAAAACCATCTCTTCCTTTGCATTGTTATCTCAGGTATTGTGAAGAAAGACCCTAAACTTCCAGACACAGTTATAATGGCTCCTCCAACACAGAGGAATAAAGAGTCCATTTTTGACCAGGAGGACAAAGCCACGGTGAGTCAGTGAGTTTAATATCTGATAATGTAACGTTCACTTTCATCACACTAAAGCTGTGTTTCTGTATCATCAGCTGTTAGCCAGACTATTGAAAAGCGCTCGTCCTGAAGACCTGGAGACCGCCAACAGACTCATTAAGAGCACCATCCAGGAGGTGAGCGGTGCTGCAGGGGATATATATGTTCATGCATGCATTTCTAACGGTATGAGTTTGATATTCATTGTTGTTATATGTGTGTGTGTGTGTTTTAGGAGCAGGAGAAAGCAGAGAAAGTTTCAAAGCGAGAGTCCACTCTGCAGGACGTAGAGAGCCTCACCAAGCAGCTCAGAGAGCTCCTGCAGCAAAACAGCATCACCGGAGCCTCGCTACAGCCGAGCAACGACATGAAGGTACGCTGCACATCATACACACAGACACAAATACAAAGCAGCTGGTCAGGGCTGAGCACTAAAGCTAGATGGGTTGTAAGTCCTGGTTCTGTATCGCCCTCTACTGGCTAATACTTCACAACTTCTCTGAACATGTAAAACCAGTAAACATTGATTTGTGATTTCCTGCTCAATAGGTGCAGTAATGACCTGCTTCACAATTAATAAAGGAAATGTTGTTGAACTGATTGTATCTGTTTAGGTTTTTCAGAATAAAGCTTTGAATGTCTGTAGTCATATGTTATGATGTCAGAAACCTAAAAAAGAATATAAAATACTCAACAAAATCCTCAATTTGAAAATAGTTTTTTAAAGGATTAACTGGTTTAGTATTTTAATATTAAATAAACGTTACATTTTAATAAATGTAACTCCCTTTGCTTCTCTGTAGCTCACTTTTTGCAGCTTTTTATGACCACAGTAAAAAAACAATTGTGCAAAATAGCAAAATATTTCTTTTGATTTTCTTTCTAAATTATTTTCTATAATACTGACGTTTTGGGCCCAACACTACAGATGTTTTCTGAGAGGTTCACATGTTTCCCATATCTGTAAAGGACAGGGGATTTGAGTGATAGTGTAACTAATTATCTGATCCCCCCCCCCGCTGCTGCAGGCCCTGTATGATAGCTGTGACCGGCTGAGGCCCAGCTTGTTCCGTCTGGCCAGCGAAACAATGGAAGACGACGCAGCTATGGTGCAGATCCTGGCGGCTAACGACGAGCTAACGCTTGTAGTCAACGATTACAAAAACAAAGTGGGAAAGAGAGAGTGTAACGGGGGAAGAGAGAGAAGCAGAAGTGAGGACGAAATGGGGAGGAAAAGTAAAGGTAGGCCTGATTTTTGTGACCTGTGGATAGGAATTGACCTTGTATTTGGCACTGCTTGTATTTGAACGTGTTTCTTGTTGTTCCTGCAGCTCCAAAGAGTCCCAGAGAGATTAAGAGCTACCACCTCATCGACCTGTCAGCTCTGGACTCTCCGCAGACCCACAGAAAAGCTGATTCACCACCTGCCTTTGAATCCTCTTCTCCCGTGTTTTCCTCTGTCCTGGAAAGTAGCTTCCACTCAGACGCTGAGCAGGACCTCCATGAACCAGGTAGACCTTGCTCTCTCTCCTCGTGCAGTATTCACTTTTTTACAATGTATTAATGTGATTACTGGTCGCTACATCACTGCTTATATACGTCCACTTACTTTTATAATGCTGCTATAATGTGATGTTGTTCTGTCCTGTAATTACAGAGTTAAAAAATAAACACATCTCAAAACAAGAGTATTCCCGGTCGTACTCTGAAGATCTGCTGCAGGTGAGGCTCGATGTTATATTTAGGAGTTTAACAGAGATTTTATTTTAAGTGTTTAAGACAGATATTTGTTCTTCTTTCAGCTAAACGGAGAGTTTCAGATGAATAACACTGAGCAGAACGGAGGCCCAGGCATCGTGTTGAGATCCCGTGGATGTGGAGGCAGCAGTGCTACATCGAATGGGACTAACATCTGGTAATGAAGGAGGAAAGATTGGATTCGATGCACGCATATTATAAAAACCACCAGTTTAAAAAAAATGTTTTCCATACCCATTATTATCCATAAAATGTGCTTTTGATTTTATTACTACATTATATTTCTCATTATGTTGTAAGAAGGAAAGATAGTGATCTTACTCTTGGAACAGATGCTTCAAAATACAGAATATAACAAAATATAAATCCTTAATATAAATATTCTGAAAATAAAAACCACTGTCAAAAGAAGTTGCTAAAATAAAAAATAATAGAGTAAAAATATCATATATAATAAAACGTATAATATATATATAGTATAATAATATTGGAGATAAATCCTTGTAAGGGCTGTTCATTTCAAGTAAAACAATTATAATAATATATATTTTTCTTATTGTTTAGAATCCCAGATCTTCGTTTCTTGCCTAAAAATCCTTCAAAAGGGACATCGATGATGTTTTTGCATTCTGGGAACATGCAAGAGCTTGTTGTCCGGCTTTATTTACCGTTGTTAATATATCCTAAACAGATGTTTGACAATGTCTTCTTTCTTCAGCTCACTCTTTCACAGTCAACAGTTCACAGAGTCAGGATCACCGGCCGAGACGCAGAAACAACTCAGTGAAAGGTCGGGATCTCCAGAAAATAAGGAGGGCTTGTTTTCACCAGAACTACTGAAAAGCATCTTTGTTCCCATGCACACCATCAAACCCAGTGAGTTCAGAGGGAGAAACAGCTGTGTTACTCTGTGTTTCACAATGATCTTCTCCCTACGATTTCTCGTTGTGTGTTTATTTACTTCTGAGTTAACTGTCCAAATGACTGTTGTTTCTTTTGTTTTGTAGGTAATCTTGAGCCGATCACTGTATATGATCACGGCGGCGTTCGCTTCTCTCTACATTTTGCTAAAGACTCTCCGCCGGGTTATCCTGGTGTCGCTGTGGTCGTCACGTCCACCGTGAACACATCTGCCCTTAAAGTTAAAGACGTCCTGTTTCAAGCTGCTGTTCCAAAGGTAGAAACCTTAATTCATAATACAGTATGAGTTTAGTTTATTAAGTGTGATCATCGATATAAGAGGTAGATGCAGATTGTAAATGCAGATTTAAACTTGTAAAACGTTGTGAAAGTTTAAGCTACATTTACAAGAGTAAGGATGGCAATTCAAGCTCCTTTCGTCAGACATTTCATCAGAAATCCGACTCACATTTATTGCAAAGTATGTTTTTACGTACGTAAGTAACTTTTCTCAATGTAAAGCAACTTAAACAAGTTAAAAATCACTTGAAAAATAAGAATTTACAATATAAAATTGGTTTAACGTGAAATTCATGTTGAAACAAGAGAGCTTTCCCATTATTTAATACATCTTCTAGATTTAGCACCTCTTGAACAGTGCTTTCAACATTTATTGCACATTCCCACACACACTTTGTTCCTGATCTTTCAGCAGTTAAAGCCGTGCTGACCTGTTTTCCATGAAGTAGTAGAGTATCCAGTTAACTGTGAGTTTATTTCTGTCCTTCAGACCATGTTAGTGAAACTTCAGCCGGCCTCGGGGACTCACCTTCCTCCTTACAACCCTCTCCTGCCTCCTCCTGCCATCTCTCAGGTCCTCCTGCTGGCCAATCCTCAGAAAGTGAGTTAGGGGGCGCTTAAAGTACATCAAAACCCCCCCAGTATTAGTATAATTTGACTAATGACCTTACAGACACACACACACACACACACACACACACACACACACACACACACACACACACACACACACACACACACACACACACACACACACACACACACACACACACACACACAATAGCACCAAACATTTCAAGAGGAATTCATTTTGCTATCATTGAATTTTAGTCAAACACTTTTCTTCTCCTCTATGATTTTATGTGATATTGTTTTGGTATACTCATTTCTTCAATATTTTCAAAAACGACCACTTCATTTGCTGTTGATCATTTATTCATTCACTAATCCACTACATGTGTCATGTCTCCCTCTTTCCTTTAGCGAAAGGTGCGTCTACGCTACAAGCTGACCCTGACACACGGAGACCAACATCTGAACGAGACCGGGGAGATCAGCAACTTTCCTGACTGGAACTCGTTGATCAGCCACTGAAAATACTTTGAACAAAAATGTGGGAGATTTGTGACACCATCTACTGAACTCACCAAAGAAACAAACAAATATATCTGTATTTTCAGGAATATAAGATGGTGTTTTCTGATACAATCATGACGAATTCATCTTGGAAGGATAGAAATGATTCTGAAAAGGAGACTAACTCTTTTTGACAGATACAAACGTTAAAGGTTCAGGTGATTACCTTCAGTATTTTGCTATTTCTGCCTCCTGCATTAAAGTGCAGTTTGATATTAAAGTGTGTTTACTGTGCCAATACTACTGACATGCAGCTGGTTAAATAATGTTCAATGCCTTCTCTCCAAGTGCCTGAAGATGGAAGTTGTGTTTTTAAGATGTATTTATTAAGAGGTCGTCTTAAGGAATAAATGAGTGAGAAGATGTTTTATATTTGCGGGAATTTTCCGTGCCTTTTCTTTTGCTTCAGGTTGTTCAGTTGTTAAATAACCTCATGGTACCATTGCACTGACACCACGTTGTATTCAAGTTGTGTGTTGAGCCCAGAGGAACACAGTCATTGAATCTGATTCATCCAGCTGTCAGAAGTTAAAAACTGTCTGAATTCAAAGGTCACTTATTACGCAAAATCCACTTTCACATGTCTTTCATACATAGACTCTGTATTAAGAGATTTGCAAAGTTTCAGGAAAAAAGATCCTCTCTCTTTTTGTCCTGATGGACTTATATAAAAACCTGTCTGAAAATGAGCTGATCAGATTTTGGTCACTTTGTGATGTCATAATGAATTTCTTGGGTTGTGCAACCATTAGCCATAACCAAACAAGGTAACACCCTCCCACCCTATCACCTGAATCTCCTCCTAGAACACCGTTGTTTTTTTAACCAATCATCTCTCAGAGGGGCGTGGCCAGCAGAAAAAGAGTTTCATAGGGGACCTTTGAAGCCAATGAGAATATTTATTTTCTTGTCTGCCTAATCTCTGCCAGTGCATCTGTGGTTTACCCTGCCATTTGTCATAAATAAATACACATTCTGTCTGTAAGCAAAAAAGTGGAAACTTGGTTTGCTATTGTGTGTGACTGCCAAAGACGCACACATACTATTATGCTGCATGATTCTTCATGCCATTCTTCAAATACTAACTATTGTTAAAGGCCTACTTTATTCAATGTGTCCGTAGAGAACTATGAACTAGAAGATGATTTCAGATCTAGTTAATGTGGACCATACTGCCAGCACCTCTGTTCACCCTCTGTCTGAAACCAGACTCAGGGATTTTAGCCTCTGCACAACTATTTACATGCACAAAAGCCTGTTTAACACACTACTGGAAAGGGACAACCTCAAAAAGCATAATAGGGGCCCTTTGAGGAAAGCAACCACAGCACTCTCTTGGAGGATAAATCCTTCCCAGTTGTTTTCAGAGGAGAACATTTTTCCTGAAAACACAGACCCATGAATTTCGTTTATCATATTTATTATTTGACATCAGCAGATTAAAATACATGTTTATTATGTACATATATGTAACAGGAGTGTTAGATAAAGTGCCAAATACCATTTTTACAAAAAACAATAGAAAGGAAAAAAGTGATTTGTGGAAGACCATCACACCCATCGTCATTACCCTGGTCCCACAATGCATTGCTTCAGGACGAGCGGCCATCTTGTTTGGAGGAAGGCTGAAACGCTCAGTGGTTAGTTTGGCACGGTTCATCCGGGAGTCAAACTCACACTCTGGGATGAAGGGATGAATATAGGGTGTTTTTATTTGTGGTTTTTACAGTAACGTTTCATCCCAAAATCCATGTTCTTCCTCTCAGCTGTAGTGGCGTTTATTAATCCAGGTTTTTTTTTTTTTAATGTAAGTTGCCTATTATTGGAGATATTGGCTGTTTTATCTTCACATTTTCAAAATGTATTTCTTACTTGTACATTGTATAATTGTACTGCCTCTGCATTTTTTCCATCTTGTATTTAATCAGATGAGCATTATCGTGCTTTGTCCTTATCAAATAAACCCATTTAAAAAACATTACACTCGTCTGGTCATGCTCAAAGGGCCCAAAAATACCATTAGGAAAACTCAACAGCAATGTCTCTTATCAGGGACAATCCTTTAATAACATATTTAGATCCCTTTGTTGTTGTTCTTTCTATCAGAAAGAAACAACGCGTGGTGTGTATTTTGAAGGTCTTACATTTCTCAGCCACTTAAAGATGTAATTTCTCTCTTTTTGTGTGTATGAATTGTATGTTGTATTGTGTAAGGTGAGTGTTATTGTATTTATTGCCAACAATAAAGTATTCTGAATCTGAATTAGATTCCTTATAAGCATAGACAATTGTAAAATCAAGATTAAGGATTACCTAAACACTTTTTCACATGTCCTGGTACTTAACGCTGCTAATGTCATTGCTTTATGTACTTTGCTGTTGTGTAGTGTTGCTTATTGTTTGTTTTGGTTAACATGTGTACGCTTTCTTTCTCTTTTTATAACTTCCTGCTATTTTTCTTGCTCTTTTATGTGAATCTTTTTATGCTGCTTTCTTGGCCCACGACTCCCTTTTTACTGTAAGAGAGATTCTGAAGGTCATTGTGAAATAATCATGATTAAATAAATGTTACAAAATTTAAAAAATAATAAAAAACAAGCTGGATCACAAATTAAGTGCCATCTAAAGCCAATATATTGACATTTCTCCAGACAACTCACACTTAAAACAACTTAGATTGATTAACAGCACTACAGGTAAGAGGAAACACATTTTGGGGTGAACTGTCCCTTTAAACCTGAACCGACATCATGAACCAGCGAACAACAGGTCAGTCTTTTTGTAAGAAACTGGATTGCAAATGTTTCCACACCGACGAAACTCTCCTTGTATTACTCAGAAATCCAGCATGGTTGCTCTCAGGTTGCTACGTGAGGAACTGTTTGTACACCGGAGCCCAGAGGTGTTCTCAGTTCCCGCTCACAACCTGGAACGTATTTTGTATTAATATATAAGACGACGGACACTTTCCACACACTTTTTTTTCTTCTGACAAACTGAGGAAGATGACATTCTTTAAACAGTTGTTGGTCGCCGTGTGTGTGTGTGTGTGTGTGTGTGTGTGTGTGTGTGTGTGTGTGTGTGTGTGTGTGTGTGTGTGTGTGTGTGTGTGTGTGCGTGTGTGTGTGTGTGTGTGTTCCTCACAAACGAGACGGTGACAGAGATGACGGGTAGTATATCCGGAGAACAGGCACACACTTATTTGCATGTACGCATTTCAGGGCGTTTTTCTTTCTTTTTTTTGATACAAAAGGTTGATAAAACAGCCCCCGTCCCCCCATGTTTTGTCTCAGTAGCCCCTCGCTGTGTTCCCCGCGGCAGTGATGGATGCACAGATACTCGGTGATGAAGACGCGACGTCACTCTATCACTACCAGATGATCGACACACTGACACAATCTGGCTGATCGGGAAGGCGGACGCTGCTTCACTGTCCGTCTGCCAGCTGCGAAAAATGAGTTTAAGACGTCTGCAGTTCAGCCCTCAGATCCGGAGAGAAGTGCAACTCCTCCTCCTCCTCCTCCTCCTCCTCCTCCTCCTCCTCCTCCTCCTCCTCCATCTCCATGACAGTCTTACTACTAACTGTCTTTCTTTAGTTTAATCCCTCGATGATCCCTGACCCTGTAAGTTCATTTTCATGGAACTAACTTTCCTCTTCCTCCTCCTTTTCATCCTCAGCTGGTGCTTCGTCCACCTCCTCCTCTACCTCCTCCTCCTCCTCATCCTCCTGTACAGCTTCTTCCTCTTCTTCTTTCTCCTCTTCCTCATCTTCTGTTTCTCCAACCTCCTGTGCTACATTTTCCTCCGTTTCTGCTGCCTCCTCCTCTTCCTCCTCGACCTCCTCCTTTTCCTCCACTTCCTCTTCCTCCTCTGCTGCTTCCTCTCCCTCTTGTTCTCCATCTATATCTTCCTTTTCCAAAGATTCCTCGCCTTCTCCTTCCTCGGTCTGCCCCTCCTCAGCTTCTGCACAATCCTCTTGTTCTTCTTCCGGATGTTGCTGAGCCTCTTCCTCCTCTTCTTTAGTCTCCTCTTCCTCAACTGCATCATTCACTTCGCCTCCTCCGTCGTCTTCCACTTCCTCCTCCTCCTCTGCATTTTCCTTCACCTCTTCCTCTTCTTCTCCGTCTCTTTCTCCAGCCTCCTCCTCCTCCTCCTTTGTCTCCTCTTCTTCTGCTTGTCCTTCTCCATTGTCTTCCTCTGTGTTCTCCTTCACCTCTTCTTCTTCTTCTTCTTCTTTGTCTCTCTCTCCGGCTTCCTCCTCCTCATTTACCTCCTCTTCTTCTTCTTCTCCCTCTCCTTCTCCATCTTCCTCCTCCTCCTTTGTTTCCTCTTCTTCTTCTGCCTCTCCTTCTCCATTCTCCTCCTCTGCGTTCTCCTTCACCTCTTCTTCTTCTCCCTCTCTTTCTCCATCTTCCTCCTCCTCCTCTTCCTCCTCCTCACCCTGGACCCCGTTGTGTTTGCTGTTGTGATTCTCCTCGTCTTCTGTCTCAGCTCCTTCGTCGCCCGGCGTTCTCTCCTCGGTGCCGCACCTCCCCCCGTTGCTGCTCAGGTGGACGTGGTTGTGGTTGTTGTGCTCCAGGTCTTCCAGCGTGAGTTCAAACTGGAAGCGGTCGTGCTGCAGGTGTCGGTCCGGGGGAGGAGAGGGGGACTGGGGCATCGTGCTCAGGTACCACTCCCTGTTTTCCTCCAGAGTGTCCAGCAGCTCCTGAGCGTCCGGGTGCACCAGGTCTGCCCAAGTCTCCCACAGCGGGTGCACGATGTAGTCGATGAAACCCACCTGGAAATACAGAATTTATCAAAGGGATTATTACACATTTTTGATAAAGAATTGTTAAATGAGATTGATAAAAATAAAAAATAAATTGTAAATATTAAGTGAGCCTCCAGTTAGCTTAGCATAAAGACTGGAAACAGCTGACACATGCAAAGGGAACAAAACTGTAAACAAACACATCTAAAGAGTCATTTTGAATGTAATCTTGTTTGTTAAATGCATCCAGACATGTAATGATTAGACGATTAGTTGATTAGCAAAAATGTCCCAAATTGGGATCAATAAAGTACCACTATCATCTATCTATCTATTTAGTATATTGACAGAAATACAACGGCATTGTTTTGTATATTTAAGTGATTTTTTATGCAAAATGGCAGAATTTATTTTGGATTTCTTGCTTTTTTACTATGCCAACTATTCAGAAAACTCAATATTCCCAGGATTTGGACTGATGAAATATGACAATTAACTGACTGACTGAGAAACTGGGATGCACACTTTTCACTATTTTCTGACATTTTGTAGACCAAATAATGAATTGATTCATCTAGAAAATAACCTACAGGTAATAGATAAAGAAATTAATGTTAAATTGCAGCATTAAAGGGGAAACACTGAGGATCTGCATAGAATAGAACAAAAGATTGAGGTTAAACATGGGTTTTGTTTTCATCTCATTTCCAGCTGAAAGCTCTAGCTTTACATCTATTATCTTTCCTGGTTAGACTATTTCAAGTACAAGGAAATCCAAGTGGCAGCAGACCTCCAAATAAAACGTAATTCTTTAAAGTCCAAAATCGGTGTCCAGAAACGGGACCCAGTAAAATGTCACTCCTTAATATCCTGGACTTTGAAAAGAGGCATTTGACTGAAGTAGATGCCCATCAAAACAGAAAGGTATTTGTCAGACACGCATCCAAAATACAAAAACAAAACATTGAATTAGTCACCATCATAATTTATCTGAAGTCTTTCCAGGCCACTTTACTCTGCCAGATTTATAAAAGGAAGAACAAATAGTGTTGGAGGGACAAAGGCAGTCTAGTTTGTCTCTTCCTGCTCAACAGAGTACATAGAAAGAGGCTCTGTGGAGGTTGATTTCTCACCTCTCTGCTTCAAAATATGCACATTATCCAAAGATATTTACTCTTAAATATAGATTTATGTACAGATTTATCTACCACATGTTTCATGTGAATGCATTGTATCCTCATGCACTTTACTTCTCTTTGCACTTTCTGGTTGGATGCAAACTGCATTTCATTGTACTCTACTGTAATCTAATCCTTGGTATAGCTTGAACTATCTCTTTTTCCTTGATTGCAATCAAATTTAGTACAGATCTTCATATCCCCCTATTCATAATTGTATTCATCTTTGTGATTCTTTCATCATCATGAGGTCTGTAACGTTTAAATATTATTATTACGTGGTTTAGTTGAATACTCGATTCTGATTGGTCAATTCAGAACATGTGACACGTTGTTATTCCATTAGCACTGACCGTTGTTAAGGAGGATCAAGAAGACAAAGGAAAAGAGGTTAAAATACGGAGCGCTGGACGTCACATAAATCACCACAAGACAGACAGGAAGTAAACACTCACAGGAACACGGTATGGGTTCTGCAGCGTTTAAGGACTTGTTAGTGGATCAAAAACTGTAAACAGACTTGAACATTTACGGAAAAACCGCAATCAGTGCTGCCGTAAAGTTGTTGTTGTTGTCGCAGTTCCAGCCGTTTGGTGCGCTGTGGACGGAGTTTTTCTTAGCGGAAAAAATACGATAATTTTAAGGTCAATAAAATCATTTCAATTAATATTGGGAGTCGAGTCGGTAGTTTGTTTAGTATATGACCGTACAATAAGCGAGGCGTACATATCAGTTTCTAATTAATCAATTTGGATTAATTACACATGTAGACCGCGTGGAACCGAGAGATAAAGCCCTACCTGACTCTTCTCAACCGAGGCGGTGTGTTTGTCACACATGGCGCTGATCTCCATGCCCCTCTCCCGCTCCTTGTCTCCCTGTCTGAAGAATTCCTCCATGATCCTCTCGGTCCACTGCCTGTACAGCGGCAAGGCCTTGGTGGGGTTGCTCAGGTCGGCACAGTGCACCATGTTCCTCAGCACCTGCACACACACGCGCACACACGCACGCACACACACACACACACACAGTACACTGCATTCAGTTATATATTCACACACACTGGCTGCTTAGAAAAACGTTTCCAATACAATTACTTATTACAAATTGAATCTTTTTAACATTTTGTGGGACTTGTTTAGTAATGTGTGTGTGTGTTTGCATGGTAGTATTAGTTATTCAACACTGTTCAATGTATTGTATTACCCCAGCAGTTCACACAGTACTTGTCACAACATGATGCAGTAGTGTGTGTGGTGTGTGTGTGTGTACAGACCGTTACCTGTATCCTCTCGGTGTAATGATCCAGCAGCAGCACGCCGGAGCTCGTCACCTTCTTTGTCTCCACCATCGTCTTCAGGTCGGCCAGCAGCGTCATGTGTTTGGACATATCTGTGGCCAACACCTGCACACAGACACAGGGAAGACACAACCAGAAGATCAAAGATCCAACCTCCTCTCTGTAACTTATCAGTCCAATAAAACACTGAAAGAGGAGTGGCGTGAGCCTTAAAATCAGGGATGAGTTTAGTTGCTATCATACAAAGTGTGCAATTAAAAGAATGATGATTTCTGCAACACAGAACACGTCTCTTCCTTTATGCTGCAAGGATTTTCTGATTACACATTGTCATATGAACTCTGGTGTTGCTCCTGTCAAGTAATGCAAACATGGACAAACCAGCATACAAAGTGATGACAAAATGTTAACAAGATCAGAACTGAACTAAGTTAACTTGTGTTTAAAATAAAAGGGCCAATAAGAATCAAAAGTGAGAGCTGTTTACTAAATAAGACAAATCTAAAAGTCACAAATGATAAAATATGAGATTCACAGCATTGGCAGCAGAAATAGAACCAAAACTACAAACCAAAAGATGATGAGAAGTTATTCACAAACTTAAATCTTATGTGTGATGGTGAAAATAAATGAGTGACAGAAGAAAATGTCCCGACCATATCGATGACGAGCTTGCGGAGGCTCTGCCGCTGTCTCTTGGTGAGGTTCTGGAAGATGTCACAGTGCTCCTGGTGCAGAAGCTTGAAGCCCACAGCGAGGTGATGGTTCTCCAGGACCGACTCGTCGTTATACATGAGGGCCAGCTCCGAGTCTGAAGAGGCAGGAAGGGAGAGGTTTAAAGGCAGTTTGTGCAAATATATAGACCTATTTTTATCTGTGTGTATGTGTGTGCTCACTGGTGTTGATGAGGAACTGATTGGAGACTCCGGGATGGTCGACATCGTGGATAGCTGCAGCGAACAGAGCGGCGAGGATCTCCAGATCAGTGAAGACAGCCTGAAAGAATCAAGAGGATGAGGATCAGAGAAGAGAAGATAATTTCATCCACTTTTTATCCAAAGTAAGTCCAGTATTGTGTGTGTGTGTGTGTACACCTACATCTAGAGCAGGTGAGGACAGGAGGACGTGCGTGGACTGAGTGACATCTGCAGCGTGGAGGCTGTTGTGGTACGCTACGTTTCCATGGTAATGGTCCTCCAGGGTCATCACATAAGTGACAAACGTGTCGACGGGGATACGAAACGTCTTCAACAGCTCTCGCTCCTACACACACACACACACACACACACACACACACACACAATAATAATAATAATTACGAGTGCATTCTGCATTAAGTTCAACAATATATATCGAGCACTGGGCTTATGGAGGTCATTGCAAATTAAAGTAGAAGAATTAAAAAGAAAAATAATGATCGTTCAAATATAAAGTTAATTCAGATTTAAATAAGAGAAATAAGCAATTTACTTAAATCAAATCCATAAAAACATATAACCAGATATATAAACAAATAGGATGCATATATGATCTCCTATACAGTAAATAAAATGCCAGTATATATACCATTGTTGAATTAACAACAGATAAAAGTGGAAAATAGCATTTAAAACTCTCCAATGATAATCTCAAAGGTAGCACAATTTAATCCTGCTTTAAAAATACAATAAAACAGCATCAAAAGTAACATAAGAGGAAAATGCGAAATGATTTACTATGATTAGGCCTTCTTGTGAAAGTAACATTAAAGTGAGGTCCTACAGAAACACAACTTTAGTTTACCTGGAAGATGGTGTACATGATGCAGCTGAGCGGTCTGTTGTTGGAGAACTCTGCTACTCTGAATATGTTGAAACTCCACTTATCCAGATCCTCCAACTCCTGATCACACACACACACACACACACACGCAAAACATGAAAATGTAACTTTTTTTTTTGTCTGAAATGCAACACCTGTAGCCCCCCTTTCTAGAGTATTAGGCAAATATAAATTATTGAAACACCTGGATTAGTATCCCTGACATCTGTACCGTTACCATCCCTTTAACCCCTTTATTTTCAGCTCTCAATTATCATATTCCTGCCTTTATTCATTCTGTTGCAGGGTATGGTATCCATGTTCTTGTTTTAAACAATCGAGTTGTCTTGTGTCTGTTTTTCTGTTTTGCTTCGTCCCTTACTGAAATCTTCATAAGTACATTATCAGATAAACTAGTACATTATATGTTGTTGGAAATTCAAGTTCTATTGGAAGCTTCCCACTCATCTTAATGTGACACTGAAAGAGCCTCACGAGTGAATCACCAAAAGAATAGAAGTGCAGGACACACCGTCTCCATACTAATGGAAGGGACAAACAAGCCAATATTGAAAATAAAAACAACAATAACTCAAACCTACAGAGCCACCAAAGCCCCGAAAGATGATGTGTGTTATCATCATGTACGCACAAGTAAATCATTTCTGTGTTTACTGTCCAAGTCTGAGCCGCGATTGATGTATGCAACTTGTTCTGGAGTGAGTCAGAGAAAGCGAGACAGACCTTGGCGAGCTCGTCCTCGTGGTCTGTGTTGACGCCAAAGCGAGGCATGGAGGAGCTGGAGAGGCTGGAGCTGTGAGACAGTTTCCTCACGCCGCTGATGTGACTCATGGATTTCTCTTTCAGGGTGGGAGACGGGATTTCCACCTCGTTCTGCTTGTCTGCAGAGGGATGGAGAAACAACAGTCGCAGTTGGGGTTATTGTGCTTTTTATCCTGGGGAATGTGTTGTTAAGAGGGATCAGATGGTGGTCCTGCTCACCCATGAAGGTGCTGGAGATGTATTCTGACACCTGGTTACCGGAGCGACTCATCTCTGACAGGTGGGACAGCTCTCTGTTCAGCATCCTCTTAAACTGCGGAGGAACGGGATCAGAAATATCTTAAATACCCGGGGGCTGGGAATTGTATTTGGCTCCAAATTAAAATGGAATAAAATTACAACCAAATAAACTTAAATAAAATTAAATGTGTTTTTAATCAAAAAATGAATAATTAACAAACGTAAAATGTAATTGTATGCACTAAAAATAATAAATAAATAAATATAACAATAAAAGCATAATCTATTCAATGCGAAATATGCAAATTGTACAAGAATATTTAACACTAAATAGGTAAAAAAGGAATATTTAATGATTTAGAGAGCAGTACATTTAAATAGTAATGGTATTAATGCTGAGAACCAGATTATTGCTTAAAATAAGAGTGTACAATTAATGCTAGGGTGATATTGGTATTGCACGGTTGGATAATATATGCAGAATATTGCACGGTTGGATAATTGCTCAGGTTATAATAACCTTAGCAAGTCCAAAATGCAGAGTTTAATAATTGCCCAGGTTAAAAATAGTCTGTAATTGCAGAGTTTAATGGGGTTATAGCTGCTGAAGGAAGGACATTGTTTCTCTGCTCCTCTCTCTTCTTACTAACAGGTGATATTCACTGCAGAGCTTTGGATTAGAAAGGGGTTTCCCAGGGTTTAAGGTTAACGTATCATAACAGCATGGTGGTGGAAAGCTGTTCGATTATCCACATCAGGAATTTAGCTTTTGAAATATGATTGGTTATTTCATTCAGATAGAGACAAAGAGTGGCAGGATGTTTGAATGATGAAGGTTACTATTGAATGAAGGTAGATTGTTATAACCAGCAGGAAAACGTAAACTTATATAAAGACAAATGTGTCAAAATCCATAAAAGGGAACCCTAAAGTCTATATGTAATATGTACTGCATGCTGACAGTGATTTATTTATTACCCTGTTGATATGTTTGATGAACGGGTCGGTTGTTGGATGTTTGTCTCACCTTGTTGGACGCCATCTCGCTGACGGAGCGGTGCGTCTGGATGGTCTCCAGCTGGTCCAAACACCAGTCCAGCTCCTCCAGAGTGTCCAGAGCCAGCTGCTGGTACTGCTGCTCCGAGAGCGCCGCCCGGGGGCTGAGACACACCCCACCCACCGGGGAGCGCCTGAGGACACAACGAGTTACAACATCTGTTAAGACTGTTTGCTCTTCAAGATATTTATGGTTGATAAAAAACAATTCCACATTTAGTTTTAGGCTTATTTTTGTGAT
This sequence comes from Eleginops maclovinus, assembly GCF_036324505.1. NCBI lineage: Eukaryota > Metazoa > Chordata > Actinopteri > Perciformes > Eleginopidae > Eleginops > Eleginops maclovinus. The sequence continues at coordinate 3,621,894 of NC_086353.1, forward strand.
TTACAGGGTTTTTCATTTTCTCTCCTTCCTTCTGTGTGTATCCAATAATGTGTAAAGTGACAGGCCGCTGCATACAGTTTAAGGATCACAGGATGAATACATTCCATACTTAATGAACTGAGACTTACAAAAACCTTTTCAATTATTGAACTATTGTAGTTAGGAAAATCTTACTCCTTAACAAAGAAAGAACGGGGAATTATCTGAAATTATTTCGGATTTGGTTCGTCCAACATGACGTGTATCAAAGCATGAATTGGGAAACTACTAATCTGTACAATCTGAACTGCCCATTGCTTCTGGTTCGGTGGTCACATGGTAACAGAGTAATGTAATGTATGAAAGCTGAACCAGATTTAACACCTTACCTTAAAATGTTACTGTAGTCACAATCTTAATGTTTCAGGTACAGCAGGTAAATAGATTGTTGTTGTTGTTGTTGTAAGCAATCTCTTTGACTTGTTACCACAAATGACAACATGCTAGCACAATGAGCATGAATACATTTTAAGAGAATGAGTTGGTACTGACTTGACTGGTGAGACGTTGGCAAGAATGGTGAAGTTGCTCCGTACTGATCGCAGACTCGCCAATACCTAATTATTTACACACAAAAGTAGGAGACATAAAGAATAATGTTAGAGGAATAAACATGAAAGCCTATAAACTTCCACTGAAAATTGCACAAACACTGGTTTCAGCTCCTAAACATAGTCATTTATCTATTTTCCAACCAGTCAAAGTTGTGTATCGTGTTTATTGACATGATAAAGTAGGTTTACACATACATGGAGATAGGTGCATACACAAACTTAAAAAGAAATATAGAACTATTGTAAAAGCTAATTAAAAATAACTATGATAAAAAGAAAAGAATATAAATATGCTTACAAGAAATATAAATGAACAGAAGTGTAATTACAATAGGGAAATGATCAAATGTGTGTATATAAATATTAGAATTGAAATAGTTTAGAAAGTATTGAGTCATTAAACATTTGATCATTAAATGAGACTCACTTGTGCAAAAGGTGTGACGATGAAGTCTTCTCCTGTGTGCCTGAAAGAGAGAGAAGAAAAAAAACATAACACACACACACACACACACACACACACACACACACACACACACACACACACACACACACACACACACACACACACACACACACACACACAATACTGGTTTTTCTTTGGATAAAAAGTTTAAAAAGTGGAAGAAATGATCTTATCTTCTCTGACCCTCATCATCATTTCTCACTCATTGATTGTGTCTCTAGATGAGTCTCACCCTTCACTGGCGAGGGAGGAGTTACGAGAGACCGTCTTGGGTGACATGTCGTAGTCCGAGTCCGAGCGGTAGAGGAAGGACTCTCGTCTCTGTCCGGGGAAGGAGGTGTGTAGCGTGAGGCCGGGACTCTGAGAGCCCAGCGGGGTGTGACCCGGGGACACGCCATTTTCTGCTTCATAGCTGCAGGAGGAACATTTGATGCTTAGTTAGGATGGAAAAGCATCCTGTAGGGTGAAAGTGCAAAGGTGTGTGTGTGTGTGTGTGTGTGTGTGTGTGTGTGTGTGTGTGTGTGTGTGTGTGTGTGTGTGTGTGTGTGTGTGTGTGTGTGTGTGTGTGTGTGTGTGTGTGTGTGTGTGTACCTCTCAGTGTCTGCTTGTGTGATGGAGATGCGAGGCGGGATGCGGAGGGGAAGAGTTGTTGGACGGGACACGTTGCTCAGGACCTCGGGGGAACGAGTGCGGTCTCGAGGGCGGAGCCAGCACGGTACCTGCAGAGTAGGGTTTTTAGAAATGAGATACAGTAGATAGATATATTCATTACTAACCACCAGTTGCTTTTTTAATCGCATTCAAAACTGGTACAGAGAAGAGTTTTGGGTAACTTTGTGCCTTAGTAACAAATCATTCAATACCTCGGAGTATGTAATGGAATATTTGATTTGTATTTGTAGATATTTTTCCTGTAATTCCAGGAAACCATGGGGTTTTCATTCATTTAAGTTCAGTATTTTGGCCATTAAAGTGTCAGCAGAAACAAACAGTTAACTCTGATGTCTCTTTTTTACGTCTCTTGCTAAATTGTTAGGAAATAGCTGCCCATTCACACATCTAGCAAAGATTCAAGGATGTGTTATGCACTCCTGGCAAATGCAAGTCAAGTATAAATGAGGTAAATTGATACTCTACACCCACTGCTTTTCTATTTGAACAGCTCTATGTATACACTCAATCTCTCTTTTGAACTCAAGGTGAACTGGTACAGAAAAGACCCAGATCTACCTGTTGCTGTCAGTCTGCCGTTTGGTGTTGAGCAGTCTGGTTTCGTGCCAAAGTAGAGGCCCATAGCTCAGTTTATCACACCAGCCCCAGGCAAGTGTATGCACCCATGCCTTCTTTGAATACCTGCAGACTAGAGGAAAGTCTTCTGCTCCTCCCTCGGCGAAGCTCGGCTCCCAGTGTGGCCCCAGACGTATAAGATCGGCTGTAGCGAGATGACTCCCCCTTCTCCTCAGCACCAATTATATCTGTGTCTTTACCCTGTGGGTGAGAGGGGGGTGAGAGGGCGAGGGAAACAGAGACATGATAGTCTGATAAATGTCATAACTTGGTTCATGCAGTTGTCATTTTGCTGATATTATCAAAGCAAGAGAACATTAGATACTGGAGATTCTTCTTCATTCACTTTCCGGTGTCAAGATTGTATACCATTGCACTTTAAATCTTTTACACCTCTATACTTTTGCTGAATGGCCCTTCACATTATGTTTTGCATTAGTTGGCTCTTATATATTAATTTATTCTTTGGCTGGTTGCTTCTTTTATGTGTAAATTAATGAGTGATAACATGGTACAGATGTTTGTCCCCAAGGTCAGAAATAACGATGCAAAATAAAGATTTTGACCCTTATTTGGTCAAAATCTACAGAAGGACCTGTAATAAGTAGAGCTGATTACTAATTTAAGCAAATTATAAAAAGATAGAGCATAACAGATTGTTCTTACATGTCTTAGTGAAAATATTGTGCCTTTTTTATTCATAATAGCTGCTTTTGTGTTGCTTATTAACTCTAAATTGTGCCGATTCATTTGTAGCATGGCTGTTCCAATATAGGACTTTTATAATATGATAACAATATAATTGAAATGCCAAAAAAATGTGAATTATAATAACAAATTCATCTTGTTTATTGTGCAATTTGCTCTTTTTTTGCTAATTTATTACAACATTTGAGGGAGGCGGGGAGAAAACTGGAACATTAACTGTCAAATTAAGTGTTTTAAGAGGCGCTGGAGTGATTGAACAACATTATCATTTGTGTTTTATTGACATGATATCAATAATAAATGTTTTAAATATCAAAGTTACAGTCAGTCTATCGCCACAGACCATATTTGTGGTGTCTGCTAATGTTGTGTTTATTGTTGAAACAGTGTTTATGTTACCCTCTTGTCCAGGTCACTCCTGAAAAAGAGATTTGGATGTCAACGAGAATTTTACCCAACAAGGCATTAATATATATTTCAGAGGAGAAAAATGCAAAAGAAACCCGACTATAAATCATTTATGTGTGTGTGTGTGTGTGTGTGTGTGTGTGTGTGTGTGTGTGTGTGTGTGTGTGTGTGTGTGTGTGTGTGTGTGTGTGTGTGTGTGTGTGTGTGTGTGTGTGTGTCTGGGATGAGGCCTCTACAGACGGAGCTCTTCGAGGCTGATCTGCACTGCAGTACCGTAGCAACAAAACACAAGGGGGAATGGTAGCAGTTGCTAGGCAACAGTGCCATGTTGCTTCCATGCTGCGTTTGATGTCTTCCAGACCCAGATGTGGAAAGATGCTCACACAGACACACACACACACACATACAGTACACAGACACACACACAATCAGACGGAAATGTATGGGCACCTGCTCCTCAGCGTAATCAATAAAAGAGCGAGTGATTAATGCACCCTATCGTGTCCTTCAGCCAAGACGTTACCTTTAACTGAAAATAGTGCATTTACATCGAGCACTCATTTAGCCGGCACTCATTTCCATACTGGACAATGAGCGAGCAAGTGAAGAGGACAAACCGTCCACTCTGACTCCTGAGAGTGTCCACAGACCTTGACAACAAGAACAAAGGGAGGCTTGGATGTGTGAAAGTCACGAGGTTTGTGTGTCATGGTGAGCATTCAAAAACACACACACACACACACACACACACACACACACACACACACACACACAGTCTGCTCTGCTTTTTACAGACTCCCATGGAAACAGGTGATAAAGTTAGTTATTTCCTCAAGTATATGAAGGATGTGTCAATCAAATAGTATCTGATACTCGCCAAAATCCCTGGATTGTTATTCAGAGATATTGAATACAAAACATTAGTCTGAACTGTCATTTAGTGTACTGTATCTGTTATATTAGGTGTAGTTATATCCAGTATTTTATACTTGTATTAAAATTGCTTCGTTATTCTCAATTCCAAGATTTAAACTTTTGCATAAAGGTACAATTGTATTATTATTTTGAATGTTTGAATACTGCTGATCAAAACTTCTGAGTTTAAAAATATTAAAGGGGCCCTTTCCTGCAGCGTGTTGTATAGGTTGCTGTGCATGTAAATGGTCTGCAAAGGCTAAAATCCCTGTGTTCGCTTCGGTTGGACTCCTTTGTTTACGTCCGCTACATAGTGACATCACTAAGTAACATTTGCGCTTCTATTGGCTAGCGCTCTAACACATTGTACGTGATAGGCTAAGGGGCGTAATATCTCGAGGCGTTTGAACAATCACAACAGAGCCGGCCAGCTAACCAATCAGAGCAGACTGAGCTCTGGTTTCAGACAGAGGGTGAAAAGAGGGGCTGCAGCACAGGCAGTATGAGAAAAATAAAGAGCTTTTTGAACATTAAAGCATGGAGACATGTCCCAGTAGAGGCACAAAATACAAATATGACCCTGAAAATAAGGTCCTTTGTAAGTGTAGATGTCTAGCAAAGTGCGTCCTTTTTATTAACTGCTTAAGAGAGGGAAACGAGTGTAGAGCATCTGTATTGTCAGATACTCGAGGTTGTGCTAACGTGATAAAGTAATATCGAGGCGTCCCCTGAGTAAAGCCCTGGTTGTTTGTGTTCTCACCTCTTCTCCAGTCACAGACAGCACGCTGCGGCTCTTCTTCATCCTGATTGGCTCGTTCTGGGCCCCAGGGCGGAGCGTTCCTGAACCCAGGCAGCAGAGCAGGTGGAGAGCCAGGACCGGAGAGGTCAAAGGTCACTGCAAGGTCAAACCGGGGTCAGACCGGGTCACAACCGGCCCCCATCAGAGCTGACTCAGCCAGCCAACCGTCCACACCTCCGTCTTCAGGTGGCTGAAACCTGGCGCCGCTAAATGCTAGAGGTGCATTTAAGGGCCCCTCAGAGGCTCCAGGGTCAGTCTGAGGTGGGTGACCTTTGTGGTTCTGTGTTTTTGTTTTCCAAACAAGCCAAAGGTGGACGAAAAGTACAATCCAAACAAATATCCTCACTCCATTTCTATGTAAGCTACAAGTTTCTGGGAAAAAATAAGTCCTCCTGCATGTCGTCTTGCTCTGGCCAGACGAGCCGATGGGATTTCCCGGTCAGAGTTCATGATGTCACCATTAAGGAAAACCTTTTCCCGAGGTTCCTAAAATGTTTATCCAACGTGGAGTATTGTTCCGATGACATTCCCCAGTGGTAAACCTGATCCCACATGAATGCAACAATCAATAATCCAGATCCAGCCTGTGGGAGGATTTTGCACCGAGTCTCAAATCAGCTTCCCGCCATCTGATTGGTCCGTCGGCTTCTGAATCCTGCAAAGGGAGAAGTGTTCAATATGAAGTCCAGATGTTAGAATTCCAGGTTTGATATGTCCGGATCCATCCTCAAATCTGTGTCAGTGTCTCCTCTTCGGTGTAGATTCCCCTGTGGGAAAACAGAAATGAGGAGTCAGAAAGAGAAGTCTCTGTGTTTGAGTCATCGGTCTTCTTTCAGAACTCTCTGTCCTGCTTTCATGTGATAAATTCGTCTGATGCATCATCAAATGTGAGAAAATCTTTTATGTGCAGTGATCTTGGAGACATATTAGAACAACAGTTTTACAAAATACAAAGCTGATGCATGAAAAACATTATCAAAACAATTTTATCCCATTAAACGATTGGTCGACTCATAAAGGGGGCTGCCCTATAGCAAAACATTGTGGCTATTGTTGCATTGCAGGAGCTGTACCTCCAGTGTGGCTAATTCTGAGCAGACACTGCAACAGTAAAGCTCTGTGATGTTATATAATTACTCCGAGCAGTCCGAGATGACCTAAATTCATTGCATAGGACAGATTCAGCATATGAGAGTGTGTGAGATTGAGCTGCAACACAGGCAGTAAGTGGTGGAGACGACTTTTACCAGGGGTCATCAAGAACACACCCACACAACGAGAGCTTCCTCACCCGAGAGTCTGCACACAGTCACAGCGTGGAGCCAGAGAAAAAATAAATAAATAAACACTCCAGGAGGAGAAATCAACAAATGCATGGTGACACAGTGACATATATATGCACAGACAATGAGAAATGTGAGCACACACACTGACTCACACACCATGGCTGCCACTACAGATGAAGCAGCTTATAAAACCAAGAAGCAGCAATGCATCAATATGCAGCTCAACTACCAGCACTGCTCTTCTGTTACAAAACACCCCCAAATATATATATATTAAACACACACACACACACACACACACACACACACACACACACACACACACACACACACACACACACACACACACACACACACACACACACACACACACACACACACACACACACTGGAGCATGCATTCTTGAGGACAGCCCTGCCATCACGCCTGTCTGCACACACACTGTAAGAGATATGTGTCAGACACACATGTACACACACACACACACACACACACACACACACACACACACACACACACACACACACACACACACACACACACACACACACACACACACACACACACGGAGAGGCTGCAGCATGTAAGAATATAAAAACACACTCACCTTGATCGCCTGAAGATCAATGGCAAGATGGGCTGGGCCTCGTCTTGCTTTCTCTCCCTTCTCCTTCCCCCTTCTGTCTCCCCTCTGCAGACTAGCAGTGTGTCACCACGGCGAGAGAGAGAAAAAACACTCGGCGTCTTCATGAATATCCGCGCGGCTTCACCAGCGTCCCTCCCTCCCTCCCTGCCTCTCCTCTCCCTCTCCTCTGCCACAGTGGTCTCCCCCAGCCGTGGAGAAGCCCATCTCCCCCCCTCCCTCCCCCTGCACAGTGTGTCCATTAATCCCACACAGCCTCCTCCTCTCTCCATCGGTACCCCTGCCTCTTTTTTCTTTTTTTCTCCTCAATAGCAGCCACACGCCGCTTCTCCTGCTTCAATAGTCAGGCGTCATTCCTCTCCATTATACACACCCATGCACTCAGCGGGATTTCATTGGCACACGCTGCTCATATTGAAAAAAAATCAGGATTCATGCAGCCTGTTACTCACGCTCCTCTTTCCCTAGCATGTCCTTTTACAGCCATTCAATGACATGCATTTCAGGTTTTCATTTTACATCGGAAAGGAGGAATGATGCTTTTCTTTTTGGTTTCATCTTCTATGTTTGGGGATAAATGTGTAGCCTACTGAGCTGCACAACATTGGAAAGCAACAAGCTGCACTTCATGAATCTGCTCCATTGATAGAAGTAAGACAATAAGGCTGAAATTATTTATTAATGCAAGACAAGCAAATGCAAAAATAAATAAATCACATTTGAGAAGTTAAAACAATAGAACATTTGAGATTGAGGTCTAAAATAGGAATAAAAGGGGTCTTGAAATAATAAATCATTCATCAAAATAGCTGCAGATCAGATTATCTTTCAGTCCATTGACAGAAGACATACACTGTCTCATGTATTCATTATAAATCCCAAAAGAGGAATCGTGCTTTTCTTTTTTCTCTCATCTCCAATATTTTTGGATACATGTATACAGAGCTTCACAACTCTGCAAAGCAATGAGCAACAAGCTGCTCTTTATGAATCCGCTCCATTGACAGAAATAGGACAATGAGGCTGAAATAAATGAATTACATTTGATAAGTTAAAACAATAGAAGATTTGAGATTGTTGCCTAAAAAAGGACTTAAAAGCGGTTTGAAACAATACATCATTCATCGAAATAGTTACAGATCACATTACCTTTGAGTCCATTGACAGAAGACATACACTGTCTTATGTATTCATTATAAATCCTAAAAGAGGAATCGTGCTTTTCTTTTTTGTCTAATATTTTGGGATAAATGTGTACTGAGCTGCTCGACGCTGTAAAGCAAAGAGCAGCAAGCTTTCTCCATTGATAGGAATAAAACAGTCTGGCTGAAAGTAATGATGCTTTTTATTATCAGCTAATCAGCGGATACCAAACGAGGAGCTACTTAAAAATGATGCAAATAATGTGTGAGAAGATTTTGTAAAATGCTCTATGACCAAGAGTCCAAACCCCACAGCTATTCAGTTCACTAAACACACATCCAGCACCAGACACTTTCTGCTATAGACAGTCTTTTGCACTAATGTACATTTTTACTGTCATATATTCATCCACATCCTGTTTGAAGTGACTTTTATTTGTATGTTTTAACTGTTGTGTTTTTTATATTTTTTAATCCTCGGGATTGTGGGAAACAGTATTTTGATCTTCCTGTCTGTACACACAAACTGAACGATTGACAATAATTGACTTTGATAATGCAGGTGTTTGTAAGCAACTGTGACTGACAGAATATTGCTATTTTATTTTACTTTTTTTATATGGTTCATTCTTTATTTTAAGAGGGGGCAGGTTAAATAAGATGTTCTTCTCCCTGCTCCTTTCCACCATGTGCTATAAAATGTGTGCAGAAGAAGAAGAAGGGTTTGGTGTCTTGCTCAAGGGCACCTCGGCAGTGGCAAAGGAGGAGAACTGGCACCTCTCGAGCTACCAGCTCACTCCATTTTTCTGGGCCAATCGGGACGTGAACCGGTGACCCTATGGACCCCAGTCCAAGCCCCTACAGACTAAGCCACAGCCGCCTAAAACCAATAGGCGCCTGTGTACATGTTTTTGTGTGGAATAACCAAATAGATAAAATAAAATAATGCAAGCAAAGGGTCAGAAATGTGTCACATTTGATAAGTTAAAACAATAACAGATTTAAGATTGTTTGCTGAAAAAGAACTAAAAACTGACTTTAAAATTGTTGCGGATTATCTTTGAGTCCATTGACAGAAGACTTCCTCTGTGCTGGTTCACAAAATGGAAGTAAAACACATCGAGCCTGTGCTGACTTTCCAGTGTTAAATGCCTTAAAAGAAATGAGTATAACATTCAACATACAAGTAAACACACCAAGTCATTTTGATGCACAACAGTAGTGATTCTATTCTGTTTCCCTCCCATCAGCTTTAATGTGAAGGCATTACCTAGATTTGATTCATGCACCCTGTCTGCACTGATTGTTTTCTATTTACAAAATGACAGCACAAAGAAGCTTTGCCTGAAAAAAAAACGAGCACAGACCACTAAATCAAACCCAGCAATTAATTATGCATGAGAGAGAGAGAGAGAGAGAGAGAGAGAGAGAGAGAGAGAGAGAGAGAGAGAGAGAGAGAGAGATTAAAGATACTCCTATGAGGAGACAAGGCACATCTTGCTGCCCAATATGTACACACATGGCACAACCTGAGGGACAGTGAATGAGACACACACACACACCCAATCACGCAATTCCTGAATGAATTGAGAGAGAGAGAGACACAGCAATTAATTATGCAAGTGTGAGAAAGAGAGAGAGAGAGGTACGGCAGAAAATGAATGAAAACTCACAGGATCGAATGGGAACACAGTTTGTGAAGAGTAAAAGTGATGCATGGTTTATTTTACACATCTACAACACATTAAATATACAGTCTAACAAATGAGGAAGTAAATACAAAATAAAACCTCTAGTTGAAAACATTAGACGACAATTACAACAAATGTCACATGAGAAAGCAGCAAAGTTAAAATACATTCAAACAAATGTACTGGAAGAGTTGAGACAATTCTTAAACTATTTATTAGCCATTGACAGGAGATTAATCTGCAACTACCTTGATAATAATTACAATAATTTCCTCCTTTTTTCACACAGAAATAATAACAACTTTCTAGCTGAAGGTTTTTAAACATTTTCTGTTTTTTTTAATCAAACTGTTTGCCAGAATAAAACCTGAATAAAGTGAGGAAACTAGATGAACTGGTGTTTGACTTACATGATGCTGATGTAGTTTATGGGATGTCTGTCCCAAAGCAGACATGAGATGGTGCTGTTGACCGCAGTATGACAACAGATGCAAGCGGATAGTTTCATCTGTGCTGCTACATCTAGTTTAAACATAAAGCAGTCTTTTTTAAAAGTCATTTTGACGATTTTTTTAAGTGTTTTTTTTTAGTTTCTCATATCTCAGATGGTTAAGCCAATGTCTCAGTTGTTGCAGCTTCTCCTCAGGTCTGTATTTGTGTTACCCTCAAAAGCCAGATGAGTCTGTGGCTCTTCTGTTAACTGATCTTTCAAGCTGTTATCGTCACCTTCAGAGATGTGAAGAGACAGAGTCAAACGCCTGCAACATCAAATCAGATAAAACTTGACTAAAAAAGAAACTACTTCTTTAGAGTTTTTTGTTAACTTGGTTGCATCAAGTTCAAATTGGAAAAAGAAGAAGTAAATTTGTTTGTCTTTCACTTCAAATCTTCCTTATTTTAGTCATGTGACCCATATTTCATACGGTATGCATCCATTATGTTTGATATACAAAGCATGATTGTCATCAAACAAGGTATGTTTTTCCTTCTTTTATGAATCTTCTTCCTCATCATCTTCCTCTTCATCCTCTTCTTCATCGTCACCCTCCCGTGATTCAGGCACCCAGAGTCCAGAGTCAATACATCTCCTGAGGTGGTATTTTCCTTCCTGTGGAGAGGAAAAACAATGAATAAAATAGATATAATTTGTGCCAATTAAAGACAATTTTGGCCTTCTTTCTTACTTTTGCTTCATTTTTTGGAGACAAACACACTCACCTCAAAGTCCAGTCTGCTCATAGCTTCCTGCAACAAATGGATGTTCTTCTCATCAAAGCTCTTCTGGACTTCCTAAGAGACAAAACAATAATTATAAAGCATGAACGACATTAAAAACATACCATACTGACCGCTGCAGATCTCTACACTGAAATGAAGGTGTGACAAAATGCTTTCACTATCACTTTTATATAAACCACGCATCCAAACTTAACATTCAGTCCCAGAACTCACTTTTTTTCCTGACCTCAACTGACTTCTTTAATCTTTATATCAGCTGAACAATTACAGTACATGTGTAATCTGAGGGAAAGTAGATAAAGCTGTTTACGTTGCACACAGAGCGCTCATGCCGGACTGGTGGAGTCCATTCTGCTCAGCTATTGAGTTTTCTGACTATCCAAATGGCAACACGGTTCATAACAATAAAGTGCCCAAAGTCTAAAATAGTTCGGAAATCTGTGCAGAAAAGGCAGTCTCACAAAAAGGTCATGCGGGGAGCTCTTGACAGGAAGTGAACTTTATGGAGGAAACAGGAAACCAGGTCCAAATATGTTTCTCCTGCTGCTACGTCCCTCTGTTAAACAGCACTGGACAACATTGTTTGGTATCTCTAATATATGACACGTCTTAAAAAGCTGTGTACACAATAACTCGGAGCCTTGGGGCTGAAGCTGTGTGTGTTCATCTGATCTGCAGTATTGACTTTTTTTGGCTAGTAGCGTCGGCCTTTACAGCAAAACAAGGTGTTCATTGATGTGGTGTGGATGAAACAGGAGACACTTTAACAGGCCTGATGTTTCCCCTCTCAGCCTCAAGGGATGTAGAGGGGGGCAACGACCACTGTTTTCTCAGTTTCAGTGAAAGGTTATATCACATTTTCGCTGCTGTAAAACCAGGGGGAACATCCAGGTTTACAGTGTGTGTGGAAACCTTATATTTTAGAAACAGACTTTGGTGTATTCATTCATTTGTCGAGGATTGAATGAGACTTTAAAAGCATGCAGTTGTCTGAAAACAAAGACACAGTATGACAGTGTATATTGTCATTCGATGAACTTAAACACTGAACAAAGTCGGCCAAAAGTTGATTTTTAAAAGCTAATTAGCCTTGTTTCAATTATTTAAAGAAAAGTGTCACTCTTCTAAACTGTTGCCTGCTATTAATCATACTCTCTACTATTACTTTCATTAGTTTGTCCCTCCTTCGAAACTCCTATTTTAATTTACTTTACAGTCCCAAATGTACACAATCCTCTGCCGTCCGTCTTTGTGTTTTGCTTGCAGGTGTGTGTGTTTGCCTTACCTTTGGCAGTGATTCGTAGACCTCCACGGGGTCTAAACCACCGGGTCCGAGTCTCTTCTGCCTCTCTTCTTCCTCCAGCTCCTTCATCGTGTTCTCCATCCGAGCCCGAGCACAGCGGCGGATCCGCTCCTTCAGCATATCCAGCTCCTGGTCGAACGCGTCCTGGTACGGCTTGTCTGCAGTCTGACACCAAAACTTAAATTACCCTGAGAAGCTTTAAATTCTTCTTCCTCAGAACCTTCTTGGGAGAATCAATGGAAGAAAAACAAAACTCAAGTCTGTCTTTAACTTTCATTGAGAATTTGATTATTTTGCTCAATCCATGTAAAAAAAAAAAGGCAGCCTTTTTAATAGTTAAACCTACTGAAGTGTAAAGCTTGAAATGTATATTTGATCACACGTTATAGTGGAGTAAAGTTTTGGTGCAGCAGAACTAAATTTAATCAAGGTTTGGAGTAAACGATAGACGTTAGATAGAGGTTGAAATGCAATCTCTGTTAGTTTTAAGATGATTTTAAAACCGTGATTTAATCAGGTTTTAAAAATGCATGTTTGTCGGTGAAACGCAGCTGAAGGTGGACAAATGCCCATAAATACACCAATAGAAATAACTTTGTGGAAACTGACTAAACAGACAAAGATGCAACAGATGTTTTTATGGATACAGACCTTGATCTTTGAGAAGAATTCTCTGAAGCAGCCTCTCGCGTCGACTTTAAGCGTCCGGGCCAGATCCAGGATGAACTGCATGACGATGGTCTGGTGGGCCACCTGCTCCATCAGAGCATGTTTCTACAGGTACAGAGAGAATATAAGACACTACGCATGACTGAATTATTAAGATTTTATCCAAGAACATGCAAAAACACTTTCCCCTGAACTCACCTCATCTATCTCAAAGTCCATACAGATGACAGCGAGGCAGTTAGCCGTCTCCTCGCACACCAGATGAGGATTGTCTAACAGATACTTCTGACTGTCGTCCCAGCGCCGCAGCATTCCTGCACACACACACACACAGGGCCAGCTAATGGATAAGTCAAGTGAGCTACAGATGTTGTGCTTTTTACTCAGGGAGTCAAATATGTTCTGAACTGAATAACTGTTGCAATGCATCTTTTAAAACAGTTTTACAATACCAGCACGATCCTAATGACTACAACATAAAATATGTCTTCTGCTGCTTCAATTTGGACCTTTGTAAATTTCATTTGGAGTCCCTCAACATTATGGAAGTGCACTACTAGTCATTTACATCCCATCATAGAGGTACCAGGACACCTACTTTGACACCTACTTGAAGGGCCTATTTGCCATGAACCACTCAAACCCAAACCCACCTTATATATGTGTCCTTTAAAACTGTTCAGTATTGACTATTGTGTTTCCAATAAACTGTTTAGAGTGGGACTCAAGTGTCCTACAATGTGACATAAAAGCAGTGTACAATATAAGCGCACTAACCAACAGCTAAGTATTATTATATACCAAGCATATTGAGGAAGGGGGAATTGGAATGAGGGGATTTGCCAAAGTTAAGACCCAAAATACTTTATATATTTGACCCAATCAGCAAATAAGAAACAGTGAATGAGTGAAATACTTTGCAGAGGCCATGAGGTTTGTTGGGAGTGTTTGAAACTCTACTAAAGGTCAGAATAAACAGGTCCAACATAAAAGAAACACATTTGAAAGAAAGGGACAATGTAAGGCGGCAGGAAGGAAAAGACAACAAACCCACCTCGAAACTAAAGCTTACCAAAGTGTTTGATTTCCTTGGCATACTTCTCCACAAAGGTCTTGTGCTTCTCCACCTTTTCCTTCTCCGTTTCCTCCTTTGTTAGAGGCTTGATGTTGAGTACACTCTACAAAACAATGTAAAGAAAACAGATAAACACACACGCAGACGCACTAAGCCTTGACAATCTCAAACCCGTACCTTACTGAAACCGTCTTTGCTGATATTGTCAACGTCCCAGGGCAGTCTCTTTTTTTCTCGCTGGTATTCTTCGAACATTTTCTGAAATGACTTTTCATCCTTCTTCAGTTTTTTCACCTCGGCCTGGACATTCTTCAGCTCAGCCTGTCCCTCCTCATCCTCCTCTCCCTCTTTCTCTCCATCTTCCAGCTCTTTGAGTCGTCCCTGGGCTGCCTCTAATAACCTCTTGCACTCTGATATGTTGTTCTCCAGGTCTTCCCCTCTCTGCTGAAACTCGACCATCCTCTCCAGACGGGCCTGTTGTGGCAGGCCAGAGAAGAGAAGATGAGAATGTATGGAAAAAGAAACACAAGTGGTGGGAGTCGAGGGGAGGAAGAAGGGGGATCAGGTCGGGAGAGGAAGCTTAAAAATGAAATTAGATGAATCCTTATCCATAGCCAATGTTTTATCACAGTGGGCATGCACCAAGTTTGGAGAAGCAGACAGAACAAAGGTCATGAAAACTAAGCAAAGCAAGAGGCAGCAGCAACACGTGTTCAAGTCAACTCAAAAAATCAATACCTGTTTAAGTTTACCTCGTAGAAAACAGGTCTGCAGGTCCACCTCTTTGTATTATTGTGCGACTTTGGTCCATTCGGATTCACCAAAGTCCCACAATAACAAAACGGTAAAAATACTACGGACTGTTTTTGTGAAAGGAGTCTAGTGGCTTTTAAGAGAGCGTAAATAATGGCTTAGGTTCATTATCAGTGAATCAAATCTGTAAAAATATTGTAAATACAGTTTTAATTTGAAGAAGATATTGATATTTATTGAGGTGGACCTTTTAATAGATGGTTAACACACTTGTAGACGCAACTCTCCTCCAAAAGCAAGACATTGCTTAGCTTTTTTACACGTAACACCTGTCTGTTTTTAAAAAATTGGAGGAAATACACTGCCTTTGAATAAGGACCTCTTACAACCCAAGTTAAACCGAAACATACCCTTTAACTTCATCAGTCAGAATGAATTGTTTAACCTCATTGGGTTTAATAAAAAAAAAACATGTATATCCAAATTTGAGAGTAAAAATAATACTTGATCACCAGCCAATAACATATCAGACAGTTTTGTTTCACTTTCCATGAGCTCTGATTCAATACAGATAGCAGATTCCTAAACAAAGGAAGAGGAGGAAAAGACTGGAGACTTCAAATCCCTCTAGACCTTTCTCTGAACGAGTCATGTGACAGCGCTAAGCTCATTAGTCAGACAGATCCAGAGCCACACAAAGTGAGCCTGACCAATGCAGTTAGCAGTCATACTTGCTCCTGTAATGAATGTAATTAATGTCTAGCAACCTGTAATTCTACGCCTCATTATTGATGTTTATGGTAAGCAGTTTGGACCCCCTGAGGGAGAGCAAGATAATCTATTGGGTTGTGGTCGAGGCAATTAACAGATTAGGAAGATAGAACATTTAAATGAAAACACTGTTGGCAATAGTTCACAGGACATCTAGAGGGGTCACATGCCCCAGTGGTTGGGAACGCCTCATTTAGGGTTATGTGTTTTCTGTAAGTGAACGGAGTCTGACGAATTCTTGTTAATTGATCTAATTATATGTTTCAGAGTTAAAGAAAATAAACTGACTTAAAGACATTTCAGCCTTTATTTACAGATGAGGATTCTTTTCTGTTATAAAATAATGCATTAGGGATGTCTGATAAGCAAACTGTGACAGGGGTGGTTTACATTTCATCTTCTAACCTGCTTTAAAGCTCAAAGTGCTCTATTCTCTGCGCTGTTAGTGAAAAACTTACCCCCTGAAACCCAGTGTGAAAGGCCATCTCTGTTGGTGTGATATGTGATGTTGCTTTGGCTGTACAGACACTCACAACTCTCATGATGTGTCAAGCATACAGTATGAGAACTAAGATTATGACCAACATGATTTGGTTTCTATCACGGTGGCGGAAAAGGGCTTCCACAGAAGTGACTAGAAAATCACAGCTATCAATTTGCCATAATTTCAGTCCCTTTTCTAGTGTTTCACCTGTTGGTGTCGTGTCAGTGCATCGGCTCCTCAGTTGTTTGTGTACTACTCACGTCTACTGGTAGAACTAACCAGATAACAAACACCACAGCTACTACGAGATTCTGACCCGGTGTCTCATCCTGTACAGGCTCGGCGTGTCCACGTACGGACTGGTCACGTCTTCATCGTCCGACACGTACACGTGATCCCAGGCGCTGTAATCAATGCCCGTTCCGGTGCTCATCTTCCCTGCTCTTTCTGCAGTTTTCTCCACAGGTTTTCACTTTCTGTTCTCGGTACAGAGAGGGAGGCTCCGGGGATGTTCAGCCGGGACTTTACACTGACAGAAATCAATAGTAAAATCTAAATCCTCTTATCGAGGCGTGCCGATTACAGAAACCCCCTCTTATCCAATCAATCACGTCATGACGTCAGCGCGTCAGGTTGGGGCCTTCATTGGAAGAAATGGACTGACTCCAAATCCACATTTTGCACATTTTACCCTGTGTACCCCTGATGCCAATGTTTCGCGTGTATAACATGTGTGATGTACTACATATATACAGCACTTCTTGAATGCTTATGTCTCAGATTTGATAGGCTCAATCATGGTGGAAGAAGTATTCAGTTTTTACTAAGTTGCACTATAACAGTGGTTCTCAAACTTTTACAGTCAGGCCCCCCTTGGGTAATGGAAATATTTCCGAGTCCCCCCGAGCCTGGTTCTGACCTAGATTGGTAGGATTAATATGTATTTTACAAACATTACATTTTCTCTGCTAATAATAACAACAACACACACAGATCCAACTATAATGTTGTATGGTATTATGGATAGATTATAAACAACTGTGAAATTAATGGATTTTTATTGTTAGTTTGTTAGTTTTTGGGGGAGAAACTAACAATTGGAACTGAATTAAAATGACTTTATTTAATATACTGTGAATTCTGGGCTGCTAGCACTAAGTACATTTACTAAAGAACTGTAGTTAAGTACAATTCTGAGATACTTGTACTTGAGTATTTCAGGTTTTGCTACTTTGTACTTCTACTCCACTATAATTCAGAGGTAAATACTTTTACTCCACTACATTTATTTAATACCTTTAGTTACTATACAGATTTGTATTAATGATGTGAAATATAATCAACCCTTAAATCAGACTTTAGCACTTCTCCCACCTTACACGAAATTGGGGCAACATAGCTTTGATTTATGGCAGAAAGCTGTGCATTTCTCCGTCTGATTACGATGCCTTTTGGCCAGCTGTTGGACAGATTTCTCCTCTTTACGCGATATTACTTGTGTCAAACGAGCATCGTCCACCTCGAGCCTTGTAGAGTGTACGTTTTGAACCCTCCGTGCTCCCTGTCCCCGGCAGATCTCTGTGTGCACGGGGCTGCAGCTTGACGGTGAGCGAGCAGCCCCGCCCCCCGCACACAAACGAGAGGAAGACCTCTTGTGAAGAGAGCGGAAATAATGTCGTCCAGTTCAGAAAAGGTGGGAGGAAGACCATAAAGGAAAGGGGTACCATAAAATACAAAAGTCAGTGATAACAAAGAACTACAAAGAAAGGAACAGAAGGGAGGAAATCATCATAACAAGACTCAGATTGGATCACACAGGTTTAAATGGCACCATGTTTGTACTGGGGAAAAGGAATAGTGACAAATGTGGGAACTGTGGAGTGAAAGAAAAACGTTGAACATATCATATTTCACTGTGCCATGTTTGCAGTAGAAAGTGAAAGGTTACATGATAAAGTCCAAGAGGCGGGGAGGGAGTGGGATTTAATGGGGATACTGGGAACAGATGGAGAGGGGGTAAGAGTCACCAGGAAGGCTCTCTTTACTTTTTTAAATAACACAAGGCTGGTGAGTAGAATTTAAGAAAGGGTAAATGACATAATGCTACACACTCTTGTACAGTAGGTGGCGGTATGCACGTTGACTCTACGTTTAATTTAAATTCCACTACATTCCTGAAGGTAAGTTTGTGTGCTGACGGGCCCCAGGGGGATTTTTTTACTAAGTGAATGACACACAAACGTCAAAACGGATATGAAAAATCATGATCCTGATGCTGAAAGATTGCCAACATAAACATGGACGCTCTGGTCAGGAGTTGCAGGCCAGGATGCACTGTTTTTTCCCCTGGAAGTGTTTAGGAAGTGCACTGTAAACATTCAAACAATATTCAATGATAGTTTGCACACAAAAAAAAGCTGTCTCTACTC
Organism: Eleginops maclovinus; assembly: GCF_036324505.1. Taxonomy (NCBI): domain Eukaryota; kingdom Metazoa; phylum Chordata; class Actinopteri; order Perciformes; family Eleginopidae; genus Eleginops; species Eleginops maclovinus. Next base: position 3,640,556 of record NC_086353.1, read on the forward strand.
TGGTTGTAGACAAGACTGTAGGACATAAAAGGTGGAGCTGCTTCATTTCCAGTCTCAAAACTGATTAAAATGAATCAATTTGTAAAACATATTTGTGAGGTGGGTTTTATCAGTTATGCCGAGGCTTCTTGATCAGTAGTTTATCTTCCATACCTGATCAAAAATTAAAGGTCTCATAACTGCCTCTCTCCTATCTTCGCCAAATGTGGTATGAGAGGAGAAGGGTTAACTTACGGAGAGTTGGAGGGAAATTGATTAATCTACTCCAACCTAAACAAAAGTTTCCTTTAAAATCATTAAAGATCAAAAAGCTTCCAGTGTCCTGAAATAGTATGACTAACAGAGCAATGAAGAATCTTATAAACAGGAACTAAATGATTAGGTTTTTCCATTTCCACTGGCAGTTTTGGGGTTTTCTGTACTTTCCATTTTGTCACACTGTAAGCTTGTTAGACAATCTTATTGTACGCTATGAGGCAAGGTCAGATCAGGCAATTGGACATCTCGAAAAAGGTTTTCTGATATACTTTAGTTAACATAATTAGAAAATAAAAAGCAGAACATGTGGTGTTTTGCACATTGGTGTGCTGTTTTAACACTCACAAACAAAGTAAAATGCAATAAATCATCCATTAAAGAGACAGGAATTCATCTCATTCTACACAGTGCCATTTATTTATATTGAAAAAAACATCGTTACACTATTTACACGCTTAGATCCAGTGAGCATTTCATTACTATACAGTTCTTGCACCCATCATAACTCCATCCTTACACACACACAAACAAGCCCCACCACTGTGAAGTATTTAATGGATTTGATGTATTTTAGCTGCCCCTTACTGTATTTACTGCTTTGGCATTATCTGTTTTAACCCGTGTTGCAAAAATTCTTTGTCCATTTAATGAAATATAATAGACAATAAGTTTCAATAATCCAACCCTAATCTTAAATACCTTTTTTATTTTTTTACTGTTACCATTTTGAGTCATTAGATGGCTCCTGTAGAAAGGCTGCAGGAAGACCAAATCAGAGAGAAAGGGAAGCAACAACTCTCCATACACACTTTATGAACTCCAGCAGACTTACAAAGGGGGGGTGGCAGTCTGTTTTTGTGCTGAATGAAAACGAGCCAACATGTTGTAGCCTCCCACTTTATAGTATCTATGGTAACTGAAGTATGCAATCCCCACCAAGACGACAGCCAGAAAAACTCCTAATACCGCCATACATATGATGTATGCGAGGTTGTTGACTGTGGAGAGAAAAAAAAGGAACATTAAAGATCAAATAGCAAAACTGTCACAATGAACTTCCTTTCTCATGTCCCGTGTGTGAGAATACACTTTCCGCTTCATTGAGAGAGCAACACTGAGAGCGGTTTTGTGGTTACTTTACAGCAACAGCTATAACCCTCAAGACTTCACTTAAAACTCAACTTGAACAACCATGTTAAAGCCAGCCAATGTCCTAAACAAATAAGCGTGCTAGTGTTATAATAATAATAATAATAATAATAATAATAATAATAATAATAATCATAATATTAGCATTTTTTATTATTTTATTTTAATTAATTTTTCATTATTGTATTTAATTATTTTAACAATTATTATCTTAAATCATTTTAATAATAATAATTCTAATACTTTTTGTTCATTTGATATATTATTATTTCATTCATTTGAATTATTATTATTTTATTTACTTTTAACCATTATTAATTTAATTATTTTTCATAATTTTAATATAGTTTTAATTATTTAATTATTATTATATATATTATTATATATATATTATTATGGTTATTGTTTATTTTTTCAGACTTTTGTCTAAATTATAGACTGACATCCACATTATCATTATCGATGTTGTTGTTGTTGTTGTTGTTGTTGTTGTTGTTATTATTCCTATTATGATTTTTATTTTTGTTTGCTGTTTATACAATTGATTAACGGTTAATCTTATCTTTTTAACCTAATTTAACATGAATTAGTTTACATGAAGATATTTATCAGTCCAATATACACAATGAAGAGCAACTTACTTTAAGTACATTTAAGAATTTGACATTAAATATAAATATGGTTTTGTCATTTCCTCACACTGTCATGTCCTGTACATCTTTCACCTGTACTAAATAAAATGGTAGAAGACGGTTGAACTCACCTTTAACCTGTACAGCAAACTTAAAAGTGATGGATCCTTTGTCGTTGGTGACAGAACAGATGTAGAGCCCTTCATCTTCAGGAGTTGTAGAGTTGATGAAGAAGCTGCTGTAATTGGAGGAGAGAGTGGTTTTTGAAGGGAGAGTCCATGTATACAATGGTGGGGGGTTTCCCACAGACGAGCAGTTCAGCTGCAGAGGGTTTCCCTCTTGGACGATGATCGGATCTAGACTTAAGGGTGCCTTTAGCTGAGGTTTATCTGTGGGTGGATCGAGGAGGAAGAAATGCAACATGTCATTACAGCAACATGGGCACACATATGAGAATAGAACCACATTATCAACAAGTGCAGGAATAAGTCCTTAAACCCCCAAAAGTTAGCATTTCTGGTTCCCTTAGTATTAAATGTGTTTGTTTAGATGCCAGAAATAAGGATGGAAAAGTGTGTTTACTAATGGATTGTACTGAAGTGAAATCTGACTTTATACCTCTTCTCCACTACAAATTCAGGAAAGGAAAACGTTCTCCCACACTACACCGCTCCTTCGCTCCCTTCACTGCCTGCCAGAATCTGATTCAAGACACTTGTTCCTGCCTACCATGCTGTGAGGGGATCTGGTCCACCCTACACCCAAGACATGGACAAACCAGAAACTCCATCATGTGCACTTTGCACTGCGAAGCGGAACCAGTTACACCTCAACGAAGACACGCCTTTTTGCTTTCCCGCCTACTAATGGTGGAAGCTGCTTCCCACTGATGTCAGGACAGCAGAAAGTCTACTTGTCTTCCATCGCACACTGAACACCCACCTGTTTCGCTAATACCTTGGAGAATAATCCCCTTACTATGGTCAGGCTTGTTTGAAGTAAATATGTAAGCACTGTTCTTAGTTTGAATCTTTATGGTTTATGGCTCTTACTGTAAGTCGCTTTGGATAGAAGCGTCAGCTAAATGCTATATAATGTAAAACGCATGATCTTTTTAACTGAATTTATCTTCCAGCTAGTTACTAGTTACTTTAAAACCTTAGATATATAAGCATAAAAAACACAAGAGTTTATGAAACTTCTATGTCTTAAAAACAAGTGGTTAAATGTCATCATCCCTCTACTGCATGTGATCCATTGTAAATATAAAGCTATTTGTACGAGGGATATGCAAAGTCTCTGAGGCATTCATTCATTATGTATTATTTCTCACATATTATTGCGAGTGAATGTACACAGGAGCTCATGGTGGAATAAATGGTGTTTTACTTGGTTTTGTTTGTGAAGACAGAGGGGGTGAGATGTCATTTTCACAGCTATTCTACTGCAACTTTTAACCACATTTTCTTTCTAAATGTCACCGCAGTCACAATTGCCATGACAGTTTAACTGCTGGTACTATACTTCTGCCCTTTTTTATAATAAATTGTCAAACGAACGGAAGGAGAAGGAGAAGGTGTTAACTGTCAAAGTATTATCTTGCTGTGTCAGCCCCACTCATCTTTTTTTGGACTGCCTACAGCTGTAATACTATTCATATGAGTTGCTCTGTTAAAAATCATAAACACTTCCTCCATCACATCGTTTTCAGGTTCAGGTGTATTTTCTTCCTCTACTGGGACATGTGTCCATGCTTTAATGTTCAGAAAGCTCTTTATGTTTCTCATACTGCCTGCAGCACCTCTTTTCACCCTCTGTCTGAAACCAGAGCCCAGTTTGCTCTGATTGGTTAACTGACCAGCTGTGTTGTGATTGGTAAACTGCTTACAGATGTCCCGCCCCTTAGCCTATCACGTACAATGTGTTGAAGCACTAGCCAATAGTAGGGCAAGTGGTACATAGTGATGTCACTGTGTTACGGAAGTAAACAAAGTAGTCTAATGGAGGAGGTTTAGGGAGAGGGGGGAGGGTGGGAGAGAACTTTGGGATTTCAGCCTTTGCAGACCATTGACATGCACAAAAAAACCTTATATAACACACTATAGGAAAGGGAAAACCCCCAAAAGCAGAATAGGTCCTCTTTAACGTGTTTGAATGATCTTGTCAGACTCACAGAGGACGGTGGCAGTGAGTTTCTCTGACTCCACCACTGGAGGCTGCTGTGGTCCTTCAGCTCCCAACTCCAGCTTTGCTTCACACCAGAACTGGAGTCCATCTTCTTCTTTAGTGGACGTGATGTTCAAAGTGAAGACCTCACTCACGGGTTTCTTCTGGTCTTTATTACTCTTTAGTTCACCCAGTACCGTCTGTCCTCTGTAGAAAGTCACTATGAGGTTTTGCGCAGGAGCAACATCCTGTACGTCACACTGCAGAGTGTACTGCTGACCCTCAGACATCGGCCCGGCGTGATTTACGAAGCTGATGGAGACATTATCCGGAGGCTCTGAGGAGACACACAGACACATTCAGTGTTTACATGACAAAGAATTAAAACACCTGCTCTATATGCAGAGAAGGGAAGGGTACTCAGGGGAAAAGTAGAAGTACCAGAGTGTATAAATACTCTGTTACAGTAAAAGTACAAAAGTATTCTCATCAAAATGAACTTATAGTAGCGACAGGGATTGATTGATTGGTCCATTTCAGAATAATATCTCTGATATGTTTTATAATGATTGATCATTAAAGTGTTCTCAGAGCTGGTAAAGGTGCAGCTAGCTTTAATGACTTTGTATACTGCAGGGTAGCTGCTGAAGGAGACGTTATCTGGAGGCACTGAGGAAACAAACAGACACATTAAGTATCTACACGAAAGAACAAATATATATCTACAGTTTACGTTGTAGATTAGAGGTGGACAAACTGTTTTACTTATGAGTAAAAGTATTAATACCACAGTGTAGACAGATTCTCTCACAAGTAAAAGCCTTGAATTCATTTTTTAAGAAAAAGTTCAAAAGTATAAGAATCAAAACATACTTGAAGGAGCAAAACTAAAAGCACTTATTATGCAGAAAGCCATATTTAGATTAAATATGATGTCATTTGATAATAATAAGTGATGGGTTCATCATTTCAAGGGTGCAGCTGGTAAAGTAGTAGCTATACTAGCATGAATCTTATTCCATATGAGTCCATCATGATTGAAAGTTAATGTATATTTGTATGAATAATAACAACTTGCAAAGTAACACATCAGTGTGGAGGAGCAAAAAGTACAATATCGGCTGCTTAATCATAGTGGATTAGAAAGTATAAAGTAGGATAACATCGAAATACTTAACAAAGTAGAAGTACCTCAGGAGTGTACATGACTTAAGGAGATGCCACTGTGTTGGATTATAAAGGAGGAAAATAAATACTGTTTTAGTGACTCACTGTAGACAGTTATAGGCAAGATGCTGAAGCACTGCTCATCAGTAGTGTCATTGGTATAATAGCACGATAAACGAATGTTCCACTCAGTCATGCTGTTGACGGTCCATGAAACCGTTGTCCCATTCCTTTTTCGGACTCCAATAGGGCTTTCAATATCAAATATGTTGTGAAAAGAGGACAGAGAGCAGAGGGCGGAGGTCGGCTTCCCGAACTGCACCACCAGACTGGATTGAGTGAACTCAGGTTTTTCTGCACAGCTTAGATCTGTAACACACAGCAAATAACACAATATAGCATTCAAACAGCGTGACTATAACATATCCATTCAAAAACACATTCATGCTTTTGATGTTCCCATGTGGTAGTCGTTAGGTCGTTAGATTGTAAGTATCCTTATTTAAATCTGGTGATTACAACAGTTCACACTGCCTTTTATTTTAAGTGATCTGCAAATAATACTTTTTAAAACTAACTGTAAGTTGTTTAAGTAGCATTACCTTAGTTTTGTACACTCTCTACCACCCATACAAACACCAAGTTTAACAGGAACTAGCCAGCACTAAAGAAAACAGGATGTGAAATATATGAACACTATAGGCTACATTAGGGTGCTTACTATCATTGCTGTGGGTTACATAGATATACATAGAGTACATACATATCATTTCCCACATCAGATATGATATTTGGCAATAGTATAGGCTACATTACTATATTACTAAACTGTATTTCTAACTCAATCATGTTATCTTATACTAAGGTCTGTGAATATTCTCCTGGTAAGTTCACAAGTTGTTGTTTTTAAGGACCTGAACGTCACATTTTCCCAAGATAATAAACTGTGAAATCTACTTCACATTTTTTTTGTATGACCTTACTCATATACAGTGCCTGCCACCAGAGCACACACAACGTTTAGTATGATATTGTGAAGAACGAGGTAAAACCTATCTCTTTAAATTTCCATATGAACTATATAGCCTGCGATACACAATGTAGGATAAAACACATATTACGACAAGGCTACACTACGTACTGCTTCACTGGGATACACAGTAAATCGTGGAAACACATTTTGGTAAACGATTGGTCCCTATCAGATAAAATACAAGCTGTATTACAATAAACATCCCTTTATCAAAACCAAACAAACCACTCATGTGTATTTGACGGAAGGTCTGTGTGAAACGTCCCTCTTATAATAAAAGTTATCACAACTTTACATAACATTACGTATATAAAAATGGAAAAAAACTTACCACTGGAAACTTGGAGGTCTGGCAGAAAGCTCATCAGAGAAACAGCCAAAAGTATGTAAAATAAAACCATTATTTCCGCGAGATGCCGAGAAACCGGTCGAACCCAGTTTTCGAGAGCGTGCGACTGAAATAGAAAGTAAAAGCGGTGAATATAGATCTACAATAACCCTACACTGCTTTTAGTTACTGCCTGAGAGAGCTGTGTCGTCGGTGGACAGCTGGGGGTTTCCGCAGCGGCGTTGTTCTTAGAAACTGGTAAGAGAAAATGAAACAAGCAAAAGCGGAGGGCTGTCGAGGCCGTTTTGGGAAATTCCGGTGGCTGGATTTGGAGTATGACCGAGACATGAACCTCTGCCAAATTCCCCAGCATTACCCATGATGTAGTCATGACTGTATGAAAATACACAGCATTTACAGAAACAGCGACGAAAGGAGATCCCAGATTATACACACTGTAGAAGTGTGCATACAAAGACACAGGAAGAAGAATACTCAGCAAAATAAAATAAATACAAAATAGTACAATTATAAAATCTATTTAAAAAAACCAATTGAAACGAATGAAAAAGAAAGACAATATTTACAAAAAATATAATTATGTAGGAAACTGAGTGCACTATAATTAAATATGACAATATATTACATTCAAAGTCTGTTTACAGTCCACAAAATCACATATAATGTGGAGATTTATATTTTACATTCTGCCTTAATTCATTCAGTTTTGCTTGTAAAAGTCCAGCTGTCAACATGTGACTTTAGTAGAACTACCAAAGGTAAAGTACTCATTATGCAAAATAATATAATATATTTGGGGATTTTATTTATTGATGTATGTTTGGTTTGTTACAGCTACTAAAGCTAATTTAATTCATTTGCTATATAGCTTGTGAATTTACTCCGGATAGTGCATCATAGTAGTAGTATTAAGTATTAAGCAGAGGTGGAAGAAGTACTCAGGTTGTGTACTTAAGTAAAAGTAGAAGTACCAGAGTGTATGTGTACTTCAAAAGGTTACTCAACTAAAAGTACAAAAGTATCAGCATCTAAATGTACTTAAAGTAGCGACAGTAAAAGTAGTCATTGTTTGATTGGTCCATTTCAGAATAATATCTCTGACATGTTTTATAATTATTGATCATTAAAGTGTTCTCAGAGCTGGTAAAGGTGCAGCTAGTTTGAATGGCTTTGTATACTGCAGGGTAGCTGCTGAATTTACTCCAGGTGAACTAAAGCCTGATTTAAGGGCTGATTATATTTACCATCATTAATCCAGATCTGCCTAGCAACTAAAGGTATCAATCAATTGTAGTGGAGTAGAAGTTCTCTGAATTGTAGTGGGGTAGAAGTGCAAAGTAGCATAAAATGGAAATACTCAAGTAAATTACGAGTATCTCAAAGTTGTACTTAAGCACAGTACTTATAAAATGATTAGTAATTGTACTTAGTTACTTCCCACTTCTAGTATTTAGTAGCACAACATGGAATACTCAAGTAATGTACAAGTACCTCAAGCAATGGAGCTGAGAGTACTCGGCTCTGTGTTTGTTTTACTTGGGTGGAAGAATGCGTAGTGGTCTGGAAGCACATTTCCCTTATCTCCTTCCAGTATGCCCTTCCTCTTGTACTGAGGAGGTCAGAAATCTGTCAAGTTCACCGATAATTTGACTGACCTTTTCATGCCTCTTCCCACATCCTATCTGCCTCCCTTCATACTCTAGATTCTTTAACTGTATCCTCATTTTTTTTTTCAAATCACCACATTGGTGATTTATCCCTCCCCCCTCCCCCCTCCATTCCATGTCAAGGAGTAAAATATTTTAATGGCCCCTGGTGTGAAGGAAAGAGAAGCAGAGCCTGTCAGTGCAACAAACATACCAGAAGCACCGATAACGTTTTTATCAACAGGGTTTATTAAATGCAAAGGGACATTTGGGCATTTTAAAGCTTATAAATAATGAATGAATGAAACAAAGTGCAGATAAATAAATACAAATAAAGTATAAAAGCAGTACTGCAACACAGGTATACTGAAACATGTGCACATATATTGTTATTTATTTGACAGTAATTGTTAAGTTTTATTGTATTTTGAATAATTATGTTTCTTGTTTGTTTTATTTTGAAACTTTCTTCATAATTGTTACATGCCAGGCATGTTGTACGTGTGGTGTGTTTTCCTTCCTACTCTTTTCTCTTCTCTCCCTCTCTTCAATGCATCTAATCAGCAGCTGATTGGTACCTGCTGGTGCACCTGAGACTGATGGCTGATTGGATCCCCTCAACCTCAGCTGGCCAATCAGCAGGCAGGGCTGATCATAAAGGAAGCAACCAGGAAGCTTTCTGTCTCTCTGACCGGGGCCTGCTGCTGACACTATAGCCTGCATCATCCTTTTGTTAGTGTCTGACTCTAGAGAGATTTGTGTTTCTGTTTACTGTGAATGTGTGTGTGGTGGGAGGTGGAGGCGGAGGGGTTAGGTAAGTTTGGGGTACCCTCTACATTTCATCACGTAGTTAAAACCTGTTAGACACACTAGGTTAGGGGACTGCTGCCACCCCTGTGTTTTGGTTTGTTCCATCCTTAGAAGTGCAGAGAGTGAGGGTTTTTGAGTATTTGTTTTAAGGATAGATTTGGAGATAGGCCTTGTTTTGTTATATTAATTTCATTTGTTTGGCACAATCTCCCTCGTCTCCTCCTCCTCCTCCTCCTCACTCAAGGGCCCAATAAAGCACATGTTAACCGTTACTCTGACTCCCTCCTTTATTGGTTGGTGTGTGTTATCGTCCCCTGGTCCCCTAGACCTTGGTGGGAACGTAACAATAATATTTTCCTTATTTCAATATTTGTCTTTTTTAATATAATTTTTGCTTTTTTACCCATTTTCATTTCTCAGTGTGTTTATGTATGTGCCATTTACAGATGGCTACCATAATGGCTTTGTAAATCCTTATTCAATGGGCTACTAATGTGTTATAGGTCAATTGTACAGCTTTCATATGAAAAATGCCTAGGATTTTTGGGGGATTTTTGGTTATAGATCTACAAAAATCAATATAAGAGTTAAAATATAGTTTGACAATTTATAAAAACACGCCCACGACAACAGAAAATGATTTACAGCTCAAGTAACATTTCACTTCATACTGGAAATAAGCTCTGCCTCTGATCTGAATACAGTTCCTCTGCTGTTTAACCAAACTAAATAGCTAACTTCAATGTCAGATGTATTACTCATTAACAGTAATCAGCTTGTCTCTGCATGTTTTCTGGATGAACATTGGGCGTGATCCCGTTAACAATAATGACTTTTGTTTGAGCTACTGATGTGCAGACGAGATGAAACATGTAAATGTGTGTAAACGTTCAAACCCTGAGAGATATCACATTTATTTGCATAATATGAACTCAGTTTCTCCGTGACACTACTTCACGGTTTGCTGCCCGGCTAAAAATAAAACGTATCCCCAGTGCATTACCAATCATAATAAACCTTTACCATAGTTAACTATAGCTCTGTTTGTTCGTCATTCGTCATTCTGAATCACCTGGATGTTCAGGAGGCTAACCTGGTACATCCCAGACACTAAAACGATCCGCTAAAAAAGCAGGAGGCAGCGAGGCAAAATATTTGGAGACATAACAGACAGAGACAGCCTGAACCAGGACTTGCTGTTTATATTAAAGGTCCTTATCTCCAGAGCCGTATAAATCACATCTCTCTAGGATAACGTCACTGCTAAATGTAAAGGTTTTATTCTTTCACATCTCTATTGTTTGTAGGCCGACCCAGAAATAAGCTGCACATGTGTTCCCTCCACAAAAAAAGCAATACGATTTCTCCATAGCATTTTGGAATATTATAAAAAAATACTTCTAGTTAAGTTCAGTGTGGCTAAAAGGGCGGGCGTCTCTCAAATTTGTGTCAACCCAAGACCTTATTTCAAGCTATATTCCAAAATCCTATGGAGAAATCCCATTGACTCTGACACGAGGGAACCGGAAGTGATAAAATGCTAACTCACTTCCGGGTTTTAGGACCTGTTCCGGCACCAGTCTATTTATGAATGACTTTAGGTTACTCTGGAAAGTGGAGTCATTCAGTCTTATGTACACACTCTGTAAATCCCCTCTTTTGTGCAAACTTTATTCCATTTCAAAAAAGTTGTTCAGTTCTGCAAATGAAGAAGCAGAAGCGAAACACAGAAGTACACAAACTGAGATCTACCAAGAGGAAGTTGACTGTATAGAGGAGATTTAAGGGGGAAGAAGTGTTACTGAGCTTCAGTCCGTGCTCAACTGAAGCCATCTTCAGTTTAATCAATGAAGTAATTCTGAGTCACAACGTGTTTGATTGGAAACGCTTACATAAGTGTTTTTATTCCTGACTCACATCTCATTAGCCCTTTTTCCTCTTAAGTCTGAGAGAAAAGGACATCTTAAGTGGAGTCATTGCAAATGTACTTATTCACAACAAGGCTTAGTAATAAACAATAGATGACAAATTAAAATGACATACTCAGGTTTACTGGGTTACATTGTCTTCATTTGCACTTTGAGCCCTTTTGACTTGTCTGAGCACATGTAAGCAAATTCATTCTTACTGTTGATTTCAGGATTGTAAAACTTATTTTACCGACTGAAAAATCGTAGAATATGTCCATGATTTTGTAGAGCTCATTACCTTTTTAATTACGTTTTATTTAGATATTAATAGTTATTTATAGTTATAGCCTATTCAATAAAAGTTCCACATATCGTTTTTAAAGGTTAAAGCAGGGGTGTTAAAACTCAGGCCCGGGGTCCATTTTTAATTGACCCGCAGCAAATCCTAAAAGTCTAATGGACTTCGGCCCAGACCTGAAACTTGTGTTGATATTTAGTCCAACTTTCAAATAATTCCGTCAATTAAAGTTGAAAACATTTGAGTTATAGTTGATTTAAAAAAAGCCCAATAACTTATTTACACAACAGGCTTGAAATATACCCTTCATATTTCCCACTTATTCTAAGCTATCTGAAGCCTTTGTTTTAAGGAACTGCTTCCCACAGTTTTTGTAACAAAATAAATGACAGCTTATGGAAAGTTCTTTAAGCATATTTAAGTATCAAGCTTAATTGACCTACATTTAATTGATTTTGCTACCTTGTAACTTCACATGGCAATATACCTCTCCTCTAGTGAGGGGCCCAGCCCTTCGTATGTTGTTCTGCATGTGGCCCTCAGTGAAAAGGTTTGGACACCCCTGGGTTAAAGCATTTGAATGTTTTTTTTTGTTGGTATATAATACAAAACAGAATTGTACTGCTCAAACAATCATTTTACTTTCACTAAGTACTTGTTTGCTGACAATACTTTCATATTTCTTACTTAAGGTTTTGAATTCATTGCTTAAACTTGTACTGGAGTATTCTTACAGGGTAGTATTAGTGCCTTTACTAAAGATAAGGGTCTGAATACTTCTTCCAACACTGCAATCTTCCTCACATTTCATCAAGGCGTAACATTTTAACGGTAAGGCGCTGCTATGCTGAGGTTGTCTAAAGAATATGGCTATGCTTCTGAATCCTATAAATTCACTATTGATTGTATCTCCCTGTTATGAATGGTCTGAATTTTCCTTTCATTTGTTGCATGTTAGCCATTATGCAAAGCACTTTGAGTTGCTTTTATGTCTGAAGAAGCTTTATAAACAAACCTAGCTCACCTTACTGTACCTAACATGTTACGACAGGTTAATACCGGGGGAAAAAGGGAGGAGGCCTCTAATAGAGATGAATTAAACCGCACGCAAGCAGAAAGGATCAAATGAAAAGGCTTACAGGTTGGCAAAAGTATTCAATTATGAAGAAATAAGTCCAACAAGGAAAAGACATGTGAGTAACTGTAGTTTAAGCTGTTCTGTATTTGGTTGTACTCTGTCTGTGTGTGTTGTCCTTTATATGATAAATTAAACATGTGTAAGGTCAAGGACCCATAACCTATGAAAGGAATAAAGTGCAGGGACCCCATATTATGTAAAAAAATATATAAATTGCATATTAAACTTGGACTAAAATAAAGTAGCCTGAAGTGGCACATGTAAACAAACCTCGTGGTCTCAATACATGCTGTATAAGTATACTCCCCTCTAGTGGTCAAACATCTGCACATGACATTTGAAAAAAGGTCTACAATAACAGGCTGGATTCTCAATGTATTTCGCAAACTGGATTTATTGATATCAAATTAGAGCTACATATACGTCGATGGAATACATTTCATTTTCCAAATATATTCTCTAGTGGAAAACACGTTGCATGCTATAGTTATATACAGCCTCCTCTACTGTACGTTCTCTGGAAATGACCTCACACCAGAGCAGAGAATAAAAGCAGGAAACCCATAATGAAACTGTGGAGCAGTTTGCTGCAGGTACCTCTGTTTGGAGCTGTTGTTGTTGTTGTTGTTGTTGTTGTCATTGCAGTGGTTGGGGTTGATGTTGTTGTTGTAGGAAGACTGGTTGAAGGTAACTCCGGGGCTATGGACAAAAAGACAAAAGGCCTGACATCAATGATGTTTCCTCTCATTGTTGAATTGTATACAGGCAGAATTTAAAAGTCTATTAAAAATGTTTCTTCACGTGGCTCCAATTCTCTTCTTTAACGGCCAGTTGTCATATTTACATTCATGTTAAAATATGCTTTTGTACTTTCTCCAGTGGGTTCAAATTGCTCAAAATATTTCAAGATGTTTCACCTTGCAGACCTCCAAATCATTTATCTATACAACAATATTCCTCCTTCCTTGCCTTCATAGACATGGACTCACTCATTTTCTTATCACATAACATTTAGAAAAATTAGAAATGTTAGAAAATTGGAAAGTGCGGAGTGGGGAACATTTGAAACACAAAAGCAAACTATACCAGCAAAAAAGTCAGAAACTAAGCAGTAAGTAGTTGCACTGCACATTTAACAACATACATTTAGCATCTAGTTATCCAAATTATTATTATTTGTCATTTTTCTGTCTTTTAAGTCCGCTACTCTTTTCACCCTCTGTCCGAAACCAGAGCCCATTCTGCTCTGATTGGTTAGCTGGCCGACTCATTTGTGATTGATCAACCGCTTAGAGCTGTCCCGCCGCTTAGCCTATCACGTACACTGTGTTGGAGCGCTAGCCGGAGTATTACATAGTTATGTCATTATGATAAGAAGTAAACGAAGGACGCCAATAGAGCCGTTTCAGGCAGGGGGGGGACACAGGGAGTTTAGCCTTTGTAACCTATATAACACATCACAGGAAAGGGAAACCCCAAAGAAGCATGATAGGGCCCCTTTAACTCACCTCGGACCTTCACGTTAAACGTCACAAATAGCGATCCTTTGTCATTGATGACAGAACAGTTGTAGGACCCTTCATTTTCAGGAGTTGTAGAGGTGATGAAGAAGATGCTGCCATTGGAGGAGGGGGGGAGTCCTGGCGGGGTCTTCCATGCATACGATGGTGGGGGGTTTCCCACAGAAGAGCAGTTCAGTTGCAGAGGGTTTCCTTCTGTGATGATGATTGGATCTGAAGGGTAGGACGCCAAACGCTGAGGTTTATCTGTGAGAGGATTGAGGAGGAAGAGACAGATCAATTGAACATCTATAATTACCTCAAAAAGCACAATTACAACTGAATTAGTTTGTAAACAACCAAGGCAGTGATTTTGGGGATTTCGTTTTGTAAAAACACATTTTCTAAGTAACTCTTTTGGAATGGGAACAGGTGTAACGTTTTGGGAGATGGAATTGCTTTGTTGTACCCCCCCACGGTCACCCTATGTTCTAAACAGGACTTGTAAACGATTAAAATTCATTTCAAGCCAAACAAATACATGAGAGTAATTCAGTATAACTTCCCAACACAGAATATATGGTCCTTTGTTTTTAGATTTTATGGAGGGCTTTAAGAAATATAAGCCCCCCTGCAGGACACATGAATGCATTTAGCCCCTTTCAGAGCACGAGGTAGAACTGCAGCCCCCTTTGGCCGACGCGAGTATTACAGCAATCCCAAACTGGGACATTTTTAAGTTAACTACTAAGGAGCAATACAATTATTATTAATATTTATCCTGTGTGCAGAAACATATTAAAATGACAGCATAGACAATGCAAATAGAAGTAATGATAATGTGGCCAAGAGAAAGAAGATGTTTAAAAGCTTCCAGGTGCAGCAGAATTATTATAATACATAAATAAATAATAATAATAGTTTAGTCAGACTCACAGAGGACGGTGGCGTTGAGTTTCTCTGACTCCACCACTGGAGGCTGCTGTGGTCCTTCAGCTCCCAGCTCCAGCTTTGCTTCACACCAGAACTGGAGTCCATTGTCTTCTTTAGTGGACGTGATGTTCAAAGTGAAGACCTCACTCACTGGTTTCTTCTGGTCTTTATTACTCTTTAGTTCACCCAGTACTGTCTGTCCTCTGTAGAAAGTCACTGTGAGGTTTTTCACAGGAGCAACATCCTGTACGTCACACTGCAGAGTGTACTGCTGACCCGCAGACAGCGGCCCGGCGTGATTTACGAAGCTGATGGAGACATTATCCGGAGGCTCTGAGACACACAGACACATTCAGTGTTTACATGACAAAGAATTAAAACACCTGCTCTATATGCAGAGAAGGGAAGGGTACTCAGGGGAAAAGTAGAAGTACCAGAGTGTATAAATACTCTGTTACAGTAAAAGTACAAAAGTATTCTCATCAAAATGAACTTATAGTAGCGACAGGGATTGTTTGATTGATCCATTTCAGAATAATATCTCTGATATGTTTTATAATTATTGATCATTAAAGTGTTCTCAGAGCTGGTAAAGGTGCAGCTAGCTTTAATGACTTTGTATACTGCAGGGTAGCTGCTGAAGGAGACGTTACCTGGAGGCACTGAGGAAACAAACAGACACATTAAGTATCTACACGAAAGAACAAATATATATCTACAGTTTACGTTGTAGATTAGAGGTGGACAAACTGTTTTACTTATGAGTAAAAGTATTAATACCACAGTGTAGACAGATTCTCTCACAAGTAAAAGCCTTGAATTCATTTTTTAAGAAAAAGTTCAAAAGTATAAGAATCAAAACATACTTGAAGGAGCAAAACTAAAAGCACTTATTATGCAGAAAGCCATATTTAGATTAAATATGATGTCATTTGATAATAATAAGTGATGGGTTCATCATTTCAAGGGTGCAGCTGGTAAAGTAGTAGCTATACTAGCATGAATCTTATTCCATATGAGTCCATCATGATTGAAAGTTAATGTATATTTGTATGAATAATAACAACTTGCAAAGTAACAAATCAGTGTGGAGGAGCAAAACGTACAATATCGGCTGCTTAATCATAGTGGATTAGAAAGTATAAAGTAGGATAACATCGAAATACTTAACAGTAGAAGTACCTCAGGAGTGTACATGACTTAAGGAGATGCCACTGTGTTGGATTATAAAGGAGGAAAATAAATACTGTTTTAGTGACTCACTGTAGACAGTTATAGGCAAGATGCTGAAGCACTGCTCATCAGTAGTGTCATTGGTATAATAGCACGATAAACGAATGTTCCACTCAGTCATGCTGTTGACGGTCCATGAAACCGTTGTCCCATTCCTTTTTCGGACTCCAATAGGGCTTTCAATATCAAATATGTTGTGAAAAGAGGACAGAGAGCAGAGGGCGGAGGTCGGCTTCCCGAACTGCACCACCAGACTGGATTGAGTGAACTCAGGTTTTTCTGCACAGTTTTCATCTGTAACACACAGCAAATAACACAATATAGCATTCAAACAGCGTGACTATAACATATCCATTCAAAAACACATTCATGCTTTTGATGTTCCCATGTGGTAGTCGTTAGGTCTAATTTTGAGCAGCCTGATTTAAAACGAGTGATGAAATCAAACATTCTCATTCAACAAATTAAAATTGAGTACCTGCTACATAGAATACACACCCAGTACAAAAGGATAACTATCAGGACACTCACCAAAATAAATAAAGGGTATAAACTGTATTTGCATCAATGGATTTCCATTGAATCACTGCTCAATAAGATTGTACGTATCCTTATTTAAATCTGGTGATTACAACAGTTCACACTGCCTTTTATTTTAAGTGATCTGCAAATAATACTTTTTAAAACTAACTAAGTTGTTTAAGTAGCATTACCTTAGTTTTGTACACTCCCTACCACCCACACAAACACCAAGTTTTAACAGGAACCTGCCAGGTGTGAACTAGCCAGCACTACTATATGAACACTATAGGCTACATTAGGGTGCTTACTATCATTGCTGTGGGTTACATAGATATACAGTGAGGCAAAAAAGTATTTAGTCAGCCACCAATTGTGCAAGTTCTCCCATTTAAAAAGATGAGAGATGCCTGTAATTTTCATCATAGGTACACTTCAACTATGAGAGACAGAATGGGGGAAACAACCCAGGAAATCACATTGTAGGATTTTTAATGAATTAATTGGTAAATTCCTCGGTAAAATAAGTATTTGGTCACCTACAAACAAGCAAGATTTCTGGCTCTCACAGACCTGTAACTTCTTCTTTAAGAGGCTCCTCTGTCCTCCACTCGTTACCTGTATTAATGGCACCTTTTTGAACTCGTTATCAGTATAAAAGACACCTGTCCACAACCTCAAACAGTCATACTCCAAACTCCACTATGGCCAAGACCAAAGAGCTGTCAAAGGAGACCAGAGACAAAATTGTAGACCTGCACCAGGCTGGGAAAACTGAATCTGCAATAGGTAAGCAGCTTGGTGTGAAGAAATCAACTGTGGGAGCAATTATTAGAAAATGGAAGACATACAAGACCACTGCTAATCTCCCTCGATCTGGGGCTCCACGCAAGATCTCACCCCGTGGGGTCGACATGATCACAAGAACGGTGAGCAAAAATCCCAGAACCACACGGGGGGACCTAGTGAATGACCTGCAGAGAGCTGGGACCAAAGTAACAGAGGCTACCATCAGTAACACACTACGCCGCAGGGACTTAAATCCTGCAGTTCCAGACGTGTCCCCCTGCTTAAGCCAGTACATGTCCAGGCCCGTCTGAAGTTTGCTAGAGGGCATTTGGATGATCCAGAAGAGGATTGGGAGAATGTCATATGGTCAGATGAAACCAAAATAGAACTTTTTGGTAAAAACTCAACTCGTCGTGTTTGGAGGAGAAAGAATGCAGAGTTGCATCCAAAGAACACCATACCTAGTGTGAAGCATGGGGGTGGAAACATCATGCTTTGGGGCTGTTTTTCTGCAAAGGGACCAGGACGACTGATCCGTGTAAAGGAAAGAATGAATGGGGCCATGTATCGTGAGATTTTGAGTGAAAACCTCCTTCCATCAGCAAGGGCACTGAAGATGAAGCGTGGCTGGGTCTTTCAGCATGACAATGATCCCAAACCCACCGCCAGGGCAACGAAGGAGTGGCTTCGTAAGAAGCATTTCAAGGTCCTGGAGTGGCCTAGCCAGTCTCCAGATCTCAACCCCATTGAAAATCTTTGGAGGGAGTTGAAAGTCCGTGTTGCCCAGCGACAGCCCCAAAACATCACTGCTTTAGAGGAGATCTGCATGGAGGAATGGGCCAAAATACCAGCAACAGTGTGTGAAAACCTTGTGAAGACTTACAGAAAACCTTTGACCTCTGTCATTGCCAACAAAGGGTATATAACAAAGTATTGAGATGAACTTTTGTTATTGACCAAATACTTATTTTCCACAATCATTTGAAAATAAATTCTTTAAAAATCCTACAATGTGATTTCCTGGATTTTATTTTCTCATTTTGTCTCTCATAGTTGAGGTGTACCTATGATAAAAATTACAGGCCTCTCTCATCTTTTTAAATGGGAGAACTTGCACAATTGGTGGCTGACTAAATACTTTTTTGCCCCACTGTACATACAGTATATACATACATATCATTTCCCACATCAGGTATGATATTTGGCAATAGTATAGGCCAGGGGTGTCCAAACTTTTTTCGCGGAGGGCCACATACAGAAAAATATACGGAGAGCTGGGCCCCTTATAGAGGTGAATATTGTCTCATAAGTTATGTTATAAGTTAGCAAAACAAATCAAATGTAGGAGAATAATGCACGATACTTGAAAATGCTTTGGGAAAAAACCAGCCTACATCCCGTCTCTCTTTAGGGTTTCATTTATTGTGTTGGCAGCTCATTCCTTTAAACAGAAGCCTCAGATAAGAGTATATATAAGAGTAAATATGAAGGTTACAGTTCACGCTGGTTATAGAAATACGTTGTTGTTTTGTTTTTTATGAACTAAGATTTGTTAGAAAATGTTTTTCATTTTAAATGACTGAATTTATTTGAAAATTGGGCTCATTAATATATTTGAACATATATATTTGAGAAGTACAATATAAGACAAGCAGAAGTTTAATTTGTGGGCCGTATTCCATTATACTTTTAGAACTTGCGGGCCGCATTAGGCCCCTGGGCCGTAGTATGGACACCCCTGGTATAGGCTATATTACTAAACTGTATTTCTAACTCAATCATGTTATCTTATACTAAGGTCTGGGAATATCCTCCTGGTAAGTTCACAAGTTGTTGTTTTTAAGGATCTGAACGTCACATTTTCCCAAGATAATAAACTGTGAAATCTACTTCAGATACATTTTTTTGCATGACCTTACTCATATACAGTGCCTGCCACCAGAGCACACACAACGTTTAGTATGATATTGTGAAAAACGAGGTAAAACGTTTTTCTAACTGGACCTAATTTAATTTTTGTTGAATACCCCTGTACTGTCCAGCAGTGGCTCAGTCAGTAGGGGCTTGGGCTGGGAATCGTAGGGTCGCTGGTTCAAGTCCCCGAACACACATGAAATATGGACTGCTACTTGGAGAGTAGCTGTGGCTGCCCACTGCTCCTAGTACTAGGATGGGTTAAATGTAGAGGACCAATCTCAATGTGTGCTCTGCTGTTTGCATGTATGTGACAAATAAAGAGGGTTTCATCCTCCGATTCTTCTAACTAGAACAATAAGAAGAAATCAATTTGGGATGATCGAAAAACTAATAATAAGACTTGATCCATCACTACACAAGAACTAAATGCTTGGACAAACAGTCAAGTGTTGTTTTATAAAGCTAAAGTAGACAGAAAATATAATTATAGTAAAAATAAAAAAACACACAGGCAGAAGTTTGATTCCCTTTCAAAGAAAAAACACAGATATAAAACTCTATACTCACTGGAGCAGGACACATGGAAGCTGGGCAGAAACGTCATCACGGAAACAACCAAGAGGATAAAAAGGATACACATTTTTACCACTTATTTTTTGTATAGGAGTGAAACCGTCAAACGTCGAGACCCAAAGGTAGTCAAAAAGGGAAATGAGCCCACTCCGTCTTTTGGTCTATTGAATGGAGTCGAACAAAGCTGGCGGGGCCGCCTGTTATTCACATCACACATCCTCTCTAAGTTTTTTTGTTTTTTTTGTATGTATTTTGAAAGTGAAAGTGTAGCATTTCAAAGTTACATGTGTCCAGATTCAATGAAAAGGTCATTTAATCTTGAACCTGTATTATATTTTTTTTTAGTGAGCAGAATATGGACTCTTTAAAGTGTCAAACAAAGTTGATTGAGAAATGTTTATATCACTATGCATTCAAACAAAGTTATTAGCAAAGGAAGTGTATTTATCCGTGCACAACACTGACAGGCTTGGAGAGTACACAGGATGAGTTTCTACCTTCCTCACATTCAGCTCTGGGTTAATTAGTACATTCAGGGCCACCTTAAACCTACCACCATGTGAAAACACGTAGAGAAATAATGATGAAGAAGATGAAGATGAAGATTCAACTTTATTGTCATTGCACAGAGTACAAGTACTAGGACAACGAAATGCGGTCTCTGCATTTGACCCATCCTAGTGTTAGGAGCAGTGGGCTGCCATTATGTACGGCGCCCGGGGAGCAGTGTAGGTAACGAGTGTCTTGCTCAGGGACACCACGGTGGCACTTGGTCTTTCGGGGACTTGAACTGGTGACCTTCCAGTTCCCAGGCCAACCCCCTATGGACTTTGCCACCACCATCTGTGCACATAATATCTGCAGGCCTATAGGGGGTCTAGATAGTAGAAACAAAAGTGAAAGTTTGGTACTTTAGGGCGTCAAAGTAATGGATGCCCATAATTCACAATTGCCAAAGCAAACATTCCTCAGCTTCCCGGTGATCTTTATCGCTCGGTTTCCTGAGAGCCCGCCCATGAATGCAGAGTTTGTTCAAGTTCCTCCACAAGTCTGTCATTTATTCTTCACCGGTGCTTTTACAGTAACATCTGCAGAAAGTGTTTGGACTCTGATTTTATGACTTTTCTTATATTCTATCACAGGAGCAATCTTGGTCATGTTTAGAGAAACAGGGTGTGAGTCTTTGGGAAACAGCAGTCCGATGTTTTTCAGTGTTCAGGGAGTGGTAGGAATCTGTACTGTATGCCAGGGATAAAAAAACACCTAAGTGGAAGTGCAGTGATTCCAAAATTCCTTCCTTTCTATCATTGAGTAAACTGACCACACCTGAATAAGTGACATATGAATATTTCCTTTTATATTTTATGCATAACAGTACCGAAACAACTGTTGAACTGTGAAATGACCCAAATATTGAACACAGGCACAATCATGGTGGAGTCCAACAACAACTGAGAAACAAAAACAATCTGTTTACCTACAGTACAGACCTTGAGCTGTTTTCATTCGATTTGAATCATGAAATCACTTCCTCTCTGTGGCGTTTTGATACACCCATTTCATCAACAACATCATATTTCTCATGTATGAGCGTGTGGGGACGTCTGAAAGTCTTCTCTGCAATCTGCAAGCAAAACTTGGCCTTGTCCCTGAGGAGACACTCATACGTGACTCTCCCTGAATCTGAAGTTCAATGGTCGCCCAGAGACAACTTTTCCCCATTATCTCTGAAAGACTCACCATTTTTTAACTCGGATAAGTAAAGCAACTTCTGGGGACCCCCAACGGGACAGGTTTTGGTGGGACCCTCGACGGGACAGGATCAGGAGTCAGCGGGACCCGTCAAGACACAGGAAAGGATAGAGTCGGCTGGACAGGCGAAGCCGGAGTCGACAGGACAAGCCGGAGTCGACAGGACAGGTTAGGCTGGAGTCGACGCCTCTGGAAGAGGGGCCTTAGGGCGGTGGAACCTGCTACGGGACCCCTCTGGAGGACAGGCAGAAGGCCGGTATAGGCAGCGGTGGGACCCCTCTGGAGGACGGGCAGGAGGCCGGCGTAGGCAGTGGTGGGACCCCTATGGAGGGCTGCAGGACTGCTGTGGAGGCCCTGGAGCCCAAGACCACTGACGAGACAGGGGTTTGATTCGGCGGAACATGTACGGGTATCGACGGGACCCCCGACAGAGCAGAACATGGCGTCGGTGGGACCCCCAAGGGAACAGGTGATGGCGTCGGCAGGACCCCCAAAGGAGCAGGTGACAGTGGGGCCCCCAACGGAGAAGTAACAGGTGTTGACGGGACCCTCATCGGAACAGGTGACGGCGGGACCCCCTGGACAAGGAACAGGTCTTGGCGGGACCCCCATCAGAACAGGTAGCGGTGGGACCCCCAACGGAACAGGACACACTGTCGGCGGGACCCCCATCATTGCGGCTGATGGCAGGACCCCAACAGAGCAGGAACAGGTGTTGGCGGGACCCCCATCGGAACAGGTGATGGTGGGACCCCCAACGGAACAGGAGCAGGTGTTTGCGGGACCGCCATCGGAACAGGTGATGGCTGGACCCCCAACAGAGCAGGAGCAGGTGTTGGCTGGACCCCTGACGGAACATGTGACGGCAAGGCCCCCAACGAAACAGGAGCAGGTGTTGGCGGTCGGACCCTTGACCGGACAAGATCTGAAGTCAGGGAGTTTACGCACTGTAACGCCTCCATTGGACTTCTTTGTTTATATCTCTAACATGGTGACGTCACTATGTAAACACTGGTGCTTATATTAGCAAGCATTCTAACACATTGTACGTAATAGTTTAAGGGGCGGGACATCTCTAAGTGGTTGACAAATCACAACAGAGCCGGCCAGCTAACCAGTCAGAGCAGACTGTGCTCTGGTTTCAGACAGAGGGTGAAAAGAGGTGCTGCAGCACAGGCAGTATGAGAAAAACAAAGAGCTTTCTGAACATTAAAGCATGGAGAAATGTCCCAGTACAGGAACAAAATAATAACATGAACCTGAAAATGAGCAGAATATGGACTCTTTAAAGTGTCAAACAAAGTTGATTGAGAAATGTTTATATCACTATGCATTCAAACAAAGTTGACCGGACAAGATCTGAAGTCAGCGGGACCCGCGATGAGACAGGAGAGGATAGAGTCGACAGGACAGGAGACTCCGAAGTCAACAGGACAAGCGAGGCTGGAGTCGACAGGACAAGCGTGACAACCTGAAACATTGGGCGTGATCCCGTTAACAATAATGACTTTTGTTTGAGCTACTGATGTGCAGACGAGATGAAACATGTAAATGTGTGTAAACGTTCAAACCCTGAGAGATATCACATTTATTTGCATAATATGAACTCAGTTTCTCCGTGACACTTCTTCACGGTTTGCTGCCCGGCTAAAAATAAAACGTATCCCCAGTGCATTACCAATCCTAATAAACATTTACCATAGTTAACTATAGCTCTGTTTGTTCGTCATTCATAATCACCTGGATGTTCAGGAGGCTAACACGGTACATCCCACACACTAAAATGATCCGTTAAAAAAGCAGGAGGCAGCGAGGCAAAAATATTTGGAGACATAACAGAGACAGAGACAGCCTGAACCAGGACCTGCTGTTTATATTAAAGGTCCTTATCTCCAGAGCCGTATAAATCACATCTCTCTAGGATAAAGTCACTGCTAATACTAAATGTAAAGGTTTTATTCTTTCACATCTCTACCTTTTCTGAAATCAAAGTTGATGTAATTTACACTCAATAGAGTTGTGGTGACGTATTTTTGGAGGCCGACTTGGAAGTAAGCTCTGCATGTGTTCCCTTGGCAAAAAAGCAATAGGATTTCTCCATAGCATTTTGTAATATTATAACAAATAAGATCTGTGGGAAACGAACCTGTTTGATAAATGCACGTTTTGTTGCAGCCGGATAATCTAAAAAAAAAAAAAGGGGGAGGAGGCCTCTAATAGAGATTAATTCAACTGGGGAGAGACCTACACCCAGTGCCGCTGCTAGCCATTTTGGTGCCCTAAGCATAATTCCTTCATGATGCCCTCCCCCCCCCCCCCCCCAATAAAAAAACATTATGAGTTGTGATGAGTGAGTGGGGAGGGGAGGGGGGAGGGGAGAGGGGGGCACCATCGGTACCTTTGAGTAGTATGCCTAAAAAGTGCCTCATATTTCTATAGTCTACTGAAATAATTTCGGCCTTATAATTATTATGACGATTTTTCATTAGGCTATTTTTGGTGGTGCCCCCTCGACACTTGGTGCCCTACGCACAGCGCGTAATGCGCGTTATGGGAGCGGCGGCACTGCCTACACCCGAGGATTTTCTACAAATTGGTATGAGTGAAAATCCTGGCTAGTAGGCTGTGAACCCACACAGCAGAGGACTCCGATACGGATCCGCTTTCAAGTCATCACATCCGCGTTACTGTCACATTCGTTTTGGTTCCGCTTGGCGGATCAGCGTCGCCACCGCGCGCCGCCGCACATTCTACTGTCAAAACGCGGATCATGACCGGATCCAAATCTGATTCACAAACACGGACGCGCCTCTACCAAAGTCCTTCTGCCTCTACTGTCAAAATGCGGCTCCGCGACACACCCGTATCGGATACGCAGACGCGGACGCGCCATCATTCCAACGGACGCACGGCCAGCACAGCATAATTTTGAGCTCGCAAAGTAAGTATTGATTTTTACATTTATTATATTGTTACATAAAAGTAGATCGTCCCTATATAATTTTCATTATATGGATATTGTCAAACTTGCTTATGACTTGGAATACAATTATAGGAAAACGGTGTAAGTTATGTAAAACAGATTTCCAGATTTCCCTGAATGGGTAGAACAGAACTGTTCGCAATGGTGCGGGTGAATTGCCACTATCATATGGCTAGATAGACTAGTCTGTATTACACAGATGGCCGATAAGTTATAGGGGCTAGATAGTTGTTACACAAATAATTCAAAGCTAGTGTTATAATACCGTTATACATCGGTGCTATACAAGAAGTGACCACCGTCTATCTTGTAGCCGCCTGTGTTTAGCAAGAATGCTAGCTAGCCATGAGCTAGCTAAACCCGCGAACCACTTTGAGTGATGAAATGCTATTACACATATCAGTTAGTAATACATTCTATGTTATCATACTTCATATCCTGTATCCTGATATCTTATAACATAAAATCCGTGAACAATCACACTGATCGTTAGGTCTGAGAACAGAACACGTCCGTGTTGCTACTTTGACAAGCAACACAAGATATGGGAGTTAGCATATTGGTATCAGCTAATCTACGTGGTAGCCAGCCACTAGCTAGCGCTGTCCATTGGTCAAATAGACATGAGCTCCTTTTCAGGTCCGTTCGGGAGATATTAAAGTTATAGCCACAAATTATGGTCACTGAAGATATTAAAATGAATTAAACACGTTCACACCACAACTCCTTGCAGTCGGCTGTGTTGTCGGTATGAAATGATTTTCTCTAAAGTAAGGGGTCATATTATCTAGTCCCAAGGGCGAAACCATAGTATAGATATTGGGGGGGGGGGTCCAAAATAGAAGTATAGACCATTGTGAACAGCATAGGCCAGCGGGGGGTCTTGGGGTCCTCCCCCAGAATATTTTTGATTTCTTAGATGCCATTTCCTGCATTCTAGTGCATTTTAGGGTGACCTGTAAGACAAATCCTAACCCCATGAAATAGATATAGAACTTATTTGTCATATGTCACATATTAGACAAAATATTGGAGGGGACAGATTGGTAATTTCCCAACATTGGGAGGGACTTGTCCCCCTCAATGTCTATGGTGGTTACGCCCCTGTCTAGACCTGTTGGATGCCAAAGCCCATCAATAATACCACCCCAAAACCATGTGTGTATCTATAATGTTACAAACAGTGCTTCCACCTGATTGCAGGCAATTTTTTTTTTTTAGAACAAAAATGAATAGAAAGACTCTGCCTGTCTGCTCGCACACAATTCGAAGGAGGACCCACATAGACGTCCAAAAGCGACTTCAAGAAATTACTATGACTGACGTTGACATGACAGAAATAGGAATGGGTGACAGAAATTGTGACAGGGGAGTTACAGGGGTAGTTTTAATGGAGGAGGAGGAGGGGGAGGGGGAGGAGGAGGAGGGGGAGGAGGAGGAGGAGGGGGAGGGGGAGGAGGAGGGGGGTGGTGGCATAGGAGCAGGAAACCTACCATGGCCTACCATGTGTTGTGGGCATGGTCCAAGGACATCCTCAGATTCTGATGCCTCAGATTCTGAAGAGGATGATGGCCAACAAAGCAGACTCCTGGACAACATTGCAAATTGGGCTGTACATTTTGGCATCTCTTTGGTTGCTCTTACTGCACTCCTCAGTATACTAAGAACCAGCCATCCAAATTTGCCAAAAGATGCTAGGACCCTACTGCGAACCAAGACAGAGTATACGATACAGAACAAGGCTGGTGGGCAGTATTACCATTTTGGAGTAGTGAAGTCACTCAAATCTGTACTCACGAAATATCTAAAAACACTGGCAGAGGGCATGACACTGAGATTACAAATAAATATAGATGGGCTACCACTCTTTAAAAGCTCCAGTGTCCAGCTGTGGCCCATACTTGGCTTGCTAGTGTCTGTACCCGTAAAAGAACCAGTCGTCATTGGGATGTATAGTGGGCATAAAAAACCCACCTCGGCCCACGAGTTCCTGTCAGACTTTGTCTGTGAATTAGGAGGGTTAGAAGGAGGGTTTTCCTTTGAAGAAAAATTCTTCCGAATTGTACTAGACACCGTAGTATGTGACACACCAGCACGGGCCTTCGTAAAAAAGATAAAGGCCCATAATGCATACCATGGGTGTGATAAATGCACACACCCAGGCATCTATCAAAACAGGCGCATGTCTTTCCCCGGACCACAGTACCCTGATCGGACTGACATTTCTTTCAACCAATTTCTGGATGAACGTCACCACCATGAGGGGCCACATCCCTTTGAAAACGTTAATGTTGGCATGGTGACACAATTTCCACTTGACTACATGCACCTGGTCTGTCTGGGTGTGGTAAAAAAACTACTTAAAACCTGGCTCCGGGGGCCCTTACCGGTAAGGCTGCCAGCTGGAATAGTTGACAGAATATCAGTGGAGCTTGTGTCAATGAGGCCCTATGTGCCAGTTGAATTTGCCAGAAGACCACGGTCGCTAAGAGATTTGGACCGTTGGAAAGCCACGGAGTTCCGTCAATTCCTTCTTTATAGTGGCCCTGTTGTGCTGGCAGCAAGGTTAGACGAAAACATGTATAACAACTTTTTGCTTTTGTCATCGGCAATTTCAATTCTAGTACCCCCATACCAAGACCTTATCAATTATGCCGGGGAAATGCTCAAGAGTTTTGTTCAGCATTTTGGGGAGCTATATGGGACTGACAATATTGTATACAATGTTCACGGGCTGGTCCACCTGGCGGATGAGGTAAAGAGGCATGGCAGTCTGGACTCATTCTCTGCGTTCCCCTTTGAGAACCACCTTGGGAAAATAAAAAAACTTATTCGCAAGTCTGAGTTCCCTCTGGCTCAAATAATTAGACGCCTGTCAGAGTTGCCTGAAACTCCCAAATTAGAAAAGAAAGTGAACCAATTTAAAAAGGAGCATTTTGTTGGCCCAACTGTTGCTGGGATGCAAACTCGGTCCCAATATGGGGAGATGGAAGGTGACAGGTGGGTTATTAAAATAACAACAGGGGACAACATTTTTCTAGTGGGGGAGAAGGTATGTCAAATAAAAAACATAGTGAAAAATGATAATGGTGTGTATGCAGTGTACTCAGAATTTACTCAGCAGTCTCCATTCTATACATATCCATTCAACTCTGAAAGAGTAGGGGTCTATGAGGTAGCAAATCTGTCTGAGGAACTCCAGTCAGTTGAGGTGGCAGGGCTGCAACAAAAATATGTAGCCTTCCCACACAAACATGGTTTTGTGGCCATACCCCTCCTCCACTAGACCAAATTTCAAAATCAATCAGTTCAATCAATCAGTTCTTTATTCAGTTCAATCAGTTCTAAATGACTAATGACTTTGACTAGTTCTACCACTCTGGATGTTTATTGCCGTAAGTATTTTATAAAAAGGTGAAATCTACTGTACAATAAAACCTGTGGTGTCAATAATAGGCACACAATAGTCCTATGAACATATATTTCCCAATGCAATACACAGTAAAATGAGTTACAAAATTAGTTACAAAAGTGGTGGCAATATGTCTTTGATCCCTGGCTGATTTTGGTTAGCCACTGTTGTCATCTCCAGCTATCGTATCTAAAAATTCAATATTTTGAAAATGAAAAAAAGTAGAATTTACCAAGTGTCCTAACTTCAACTGAGTTGGGGGTTTGTATGTGAATTGCTTTGATAGGACATGACAATTCATTCAGTTAATAGTACAATTATGACTTCCACCCTGACAATGATGTTATTAAGTGAGGTATAGCAGGGACTCCACTCAAACTTGACTGCTAAGACTTGCTTGTTGTCATGACCTGAGCTCCATGCTATTACTTTTTGGTGATTATTTTTTCTTTCTGCCTATATGTAGTATGCCTTTCAACCTCATCTCCTTCACCGCCACGAACGACATCGCTGTGGTGCCAGACAGCTGGTGTGACGATGGGGAGGTGTCCTGGCCAAGTTTCAAAAGCTCTGACCGAATTAAAAGAGCTGTGGCTAACTGTGAGGAGCCAGAGCCAAACTGGCTCCAATACGATATGCGGGTCATCAAAAGCTGTGGTAAAATCCATGTTCCTAAAAGATTTCATGTGATTTCTGAAACATTTTATACTGCTGTTATTGACGTTCACAATAATGAATTGCAGTATGTAAGTTTCAGGTCAATGGAGGGCTGTTTAATGCTCTTAGGATTACACTCAAGTGTTCTACTATGCATCTCTGTAGGAAAATACATTTTTTTACAATGAGCTTTTCCTGACATTTCAGAGGGGTGCTCTGTTGCATATTACTGTATATCAATCCTCTGTGCAGCTGTATAATGTAAATATTTCCTTCTAGCCCACTATAAGGATGCTGAGGCGATGCTCGGGTCCTATGGGGAAGGCTGCAACACTTCCGAGCTGCAGACGGATGCAGAGCTGGAGACATGTCTGCCATCTAAGCGTCCTAGGAGGGCAGTGTAAGTGAGATTTGCCTTGTTCAAAAGTTCAAGGTTTCCTGCACAGCTTCTATGTGCTGGTAACAGCAGGAATAATATTGTCAAGAGACCAGGTATACTAATATAACAGTAATTATATGCTTACTTAACAGCCATCGTTTTGGAGATGACACCTCCAGCGATGAGGACATGGGGGCACCTGAAGGTAATGTAAACTCTCCAGGTGAAGACTGATGTCTGGCATAATATTGAACAATTATCCAAAGCGACAAACTTTTTTATACAAAGCAACTTACAGTACACAATCAGCAACATATAAAATGTGTGAAAACATATAGAGGTAATATTACAATGTTAGTGCTGATGAATATAGTTTTGTTATGAAGGAGGATATATCCTGGTCAATCTATACTAAATGAACAGAATACACCTGCGTTATGCAAGATTTCATGCAATTACATTTTCAAATATTAACATGTCAAATTTCTCTCCATTGCCATGGTGCAGGTGTGTCCCAGCTTCAAAGCTCCCCTATCATCCGAGGAACTGCTTCGAAGCAGAGGATGACTCATGGTAAGAACTGATTTCTGAATTATTAAATATGGAAGCACATTTGTTTTATCAGCCACGGTTAGCACAAGAAACACCATTTTAATGGCACTGTATTCTCTTCTTTTACACTGCCATTTTCACCAACGCTCAGGAACAGCACCAGCACCCGCACTCTCACCACCTCCTGAAGCGCCAAGATCCAGCGTAGCAAGGCATGGAGGAATAAACCATGATGCCCCCTGCTCTGGTGAGCAATACCTGATACATTAAAGGGTTACTAGGTCACTCAGGAATTGCAAACTGCAGGCCTATGAGCCAAATCTGGCCCAAGGTGTGTTTCAAATGTGTATTACAGTTGGTCCACATAGTAAGCAGTTTTACTGCATTACGTGGCCTCTTAGTGTAGATGGGCCTGCCAGTGGGCCTGTTCACACTTTGCTGGAAATGCTCAACTACATCATAACAACATTACTATGACATTGCAGGGTGCCTTAAGTAATAGAGTAAGACTTGGTCAATACAATTTTGTGGACAGTCAGGTTTTAGCACCCTACGCGAAGGGGTTAAACAGTATGGGTATTCCATTATTTTAATGGTATGAGTATAGTAAATTCTCATTTCCTTTAGAATATATAACGCAAGAAAACGTCAGGCATTGGTCTTTATGGTGCAGGGGACATGTCCATAGCTTTTTTAATTTTCTTAAATAGGATCACTAATCACTAAACCATTTCCAAATATTAACATGTCAAATTTCTCTCCATTGCCATGGTGCAGGTGTGTCCCAGCTTCAAAGCTCCCCTATCATCCGAGGAACTGCTTCGAAGCAGAGGATGACTCATGGTAGGAACTGATTTCTGAATTATTAAATATGGAAGCACATTTGTTTTATCAGCCACGGTTAGCACAAGAACACCATTTTAATGGCACTGTATTCTCTTCTTTTACACTGCCATTTTCACCAACGCTCAGGAACAGCACCAGCACCCGCACTCTCACCACCTCCTGAAGCGCCAAGATCCAGCGTAGCAAGGCATGGAGGAATGAACCATGATGCCCCCTGCTCTGGTGAGCAATACCTGATACATTAAAGGGTTACTAGGTCACTCAGAAATTGCAAACTCAGGCCTATGAGCCAAATCTGGCCCATGGTGTGTTTTTTGGCTTGCAAGATTGATTTAATTATGTACTGCAGTTGGCCCACATACACAATGAATGCAATAATAATAGTAATGACTTAAACAGTAAAACATGATATGGTATTATATACACTGCATTGAAATTACACCAATATTCCATTCAGTGTTTCGAAGAAGAGAATACAGTGCCATAACAGAAATGTTACATGTTTTTCAATAGCGTTTGAGGTCCAGAAATTGACGCTGCTCCAGAAAATCGTTCACCAGAACGAGCAGATTCTGGCTAAATTGGATTTCCTGGCAAGCCGCCAAAATTGCCCCACGCCAGAGATGACAGGACCTGAGATTTCCAACGTTCAATTTCCCCTGGAGGACCTACAGGCAGTAGATGCCTTTGAAGATCTACTTAAAGACCAGGCCAATGCCTCCACTCGACAGCAAATTGTGAGTTTTTTTTTTTTTTGCATGGAGCCAATAAGTTCCTATAGATCGTCCATAAGAAAATGTGAATCGTAAGTGTCTACTCTATGCCTTTTAGATATCTTCTTTATCGATAATCGGAGGCCAGGACCTGAAGAGGATAACCTGGAACATCCTTGGTCGAATATTCGGGGTTGCTGTGGCCCACCAGATAAACTGGAAGGGGGTGAATTCAAAGAGGGCTTTCAGCCGGATGGCCATTAGGCCTCTTCTTTTCTGTAAGTAGTTGTTCAAACACAGCCACAAAGTACCTATCCACAATTCACAGCTTTTCTAATTAGTTTGTTTTCCATGCATTTATATCAGGGTTCCCACCCGTCCTGGAATATCAGTAGAGGTCCTGGAAATTCAATAGAGGTTTTTCCAGTCATGGAAAGTCATGGAATTTGAGCATTTTGCATGTGCAGTCAGGGTATATCATTGAATTTGAGCAGTATTGTGCTTTTGTTTTGTCTAGAATGCTGCCCACAACATTATAGAATACTGTAGCGCTGAGCGGTAGCCACTTCAAAAGGATGAAGGAGGCAGCAGACAAAATGAATCGTCTTCGTTTATTTCCTGCCATCTCACAGTCTGAAATGTGGGGGAAAAGGAGATGTCCCCCAAGAAAATAATAAACACTGCTAATCACTAAACTAAATAAAGTTACACTCTAAAATTCAGCACGGCTTTCCCCTATTCAATCTGCTCAGCTCTGACTAAAAATAAATAACGTCTTGGAACCCTTATCGATAACCCCACCCTTTATCAATAACCGTCCTATCTAGTGGTGGATAGTCTGGCTTCAGAAGTATCAATCCAGCACCTGGCCTACTAGGCACCTGGCTTGTTCCAGCCATTTACTGGACACTGAACACTGCACTGTAAAAAAAGGAAATTACAGTTGTTGTACTTACACACAATTTTATTGTAAGCTAATTCAGAAATACAATTTTGTCATCTAACAAATAAATTAATGTTTGCCCAACTCAATATTCTCAGAATTTGGTCAACAAGGAAATTTGATTCACCAAAACAAGATTTTTTGTTTCCCTCAACTTTCTAACAAGATTAGAAAGATTCTAACACAAAAAATTAAGTTTCCTCAACTGTATGTTCATGGACACGCCTACTACGGGGTTTCCTTCCTGTCTCCATGGACATACACAGGTCTCCACGAGTCGACCGTTCTACCATTTTCCCTCGAAGTTGAGAGGATTGCCAGACGTGAGATTCATATCAGGTAATTATTGTTATTTCTCTAAAATATGACTTAATAGAATGCGTAAGGCAAATAATTGAAGATAGATTTGGTCGCTGAACTAACCAGCGTCGTATATTTAATGTATTTCAACCAAATTAGCAAAGTTATTAGCTGATTTTAGTTTGCTAACTTAATGCTAATTTTTGAACGTGATGTTCTATGCACAGTCAGTAGCAGCAAATTGCTAAAATATTCAATTTAATTGAATGTACTCTATACACATGTTGTATAAGGACCGCGTGTGTTGCAGAAAGAACTGTCTGCTTAACAATCAAGCAGTAGTAGCTAGCGATAGCGACAGTAGCGCTAACATTGGTTGTAGAGGGAGAGTTAGAGTTTGTGCCCTTGTGTCTTAACTGAAGTAGAGGGAGAAGTAGCGCGAGGCTAGGCGAGGCTAGTTTGTGGGGTAACCTACATACAGGGCATTCGTAAATTGTCACTCCGAGCACATTCTGAAACTTTTTAACCGTTCGAAACACTTCCCAGAAAGACAGTATTTCACCAGTCTCATGATACTGTCAAATCCATAGACTGTATATATCGGTTAAAACGTTTCAGAGTGTGCTCGGAGTGGCAATTTACGAACGCACCCATAGACTTATATATTGACTGATATATTTTTTCTCTCGCATTAATGAATGCTGCTGTGGTTTTGAATTTACTGGTTTACTTTTAATTTGACTGTTCAGTAATTCATGGAAAATAAATATCTAAACTTAAAATTGCTAAAATATTCAACTTAATTGAATGTACTCCATACACATGTTGCATAAGGACCACGTGTGTTGCAGAAAGAACCATGTGATGTCTGCTTAACAATCAAGCAGTAGTAGCTAGTGATAGCGACAGTAGCGCTAACATTGGTTGTGGAGGGAGCAGTAGCACGAGGATAGGCAAGGGCTAGGTTGTGGGGTAACCTACATACAGGGCATTCAGTACTAATATATAGACTTATATATTGACTGATATATTTTTGTTAGAGAGGATGCATCAGAGTTCTTTCTGAAGTGCATGGTAAGTCAGTCCAGAGCAATTCGGTGTGATTAATAGATTTGCAGTGCCTCTTTCATATCTCCCCAGAAGCTGGATACATATTGGCTGGTAGTCTTGTCCTAAATGTGACTGTAAACAACTAAATTAGCTTATGTGTTGACCGCAATTGTAATGGGGTGTCGGTATCACTAAAACATTTGCTGTGTCTGTTTTTTCCCACAGAACACAGACCCTGAGGAAGAGGTGGTTGGAGGAGTGGCAGTTGCCATACTGACTGTCTATGACGATGATGATGATGGCACCGAATCCCCACCAGTGACTGAAATCAATGTCATCTTGGAAGGGGCAGTTATAAAACACGAGCTACCTGACCTCGCTGCTGACTTCGCCTACCTGTTTGGCCTAATGTATGCAATGGACATAAGCTATCCAGAGAAGATGAGGTACACCTTTGAGGCCATCCAGACTATCTTTTTCGAGCTTGGTTCAAGATGCTCTCAGCGCACGCGATCCTTGAAAGAGAAGCTTTTGCTGTGAAGCCTGTGTATGATTTACACTCACACACACATACACACGAACGCACGCACGCCCAGCTCTGTCATCACTCCTCCATGAACAAGCCTACACCAGCTCTTTCACACACACACACACACACACACACACACACACACACACACACACACACACACACACACACACACACACACACACACACACACACACACACACACACACACACACACACACACACACACACACACAAGGAGACTCCCTTTCATACATACATCATTGTTCTGGCAGCCCATTGACTCTAGCAGTTAAATGGTGGTTTACATTGTGGTTTTATGTTTTTGTACGTATTGATACAATAGCCACATTTACATGAGCCTAATGGCCTAATGTCTTTATCAGAGTATCGGACAGTTTTAGCCTACACCACCTCTTACACACGCACACACACACACACACACACACACACACAAGGAGACTCCCTTTCATACACCGTTGTCCTGGCAGCCCATTGACTCTAGCAGTTATGATGATAAATGGTGATTTACATTGCGGTTTTATGTTTATATTGTATGTGGTTTACATTGTGGTTTTATGTTTTTGTACGTATTGATACAATAGCCACATTTACATGAGCCTAATGGCCTAATGTCTTTATCAGAGTATTGGACAGTTATACACCACCTCTTACACACACACACACACACACACACACACACACAAACACAAGGAGACTCCCTTTCACATCATTGTTCCAGCAGCCCATTGATGTTGGAAAAATAAAAACAAATTGTATTCAATTAATTTGTTGTGTGTTGAATGATGGGGAGTGGTGAGGGGGATTGGTAGAACTAAAAAAACTGAGTTGGTAGAACTCCTGGAATCTATATGTAAAACTCATAAAACTGTGTTGGTAGAACTCAGAGCTTAAAGGTGAAACTCAAAAAACTGAGTTGGTAGAACTCGGAGCTTAAAGGTGAAACTCAAAAAACTGAGTTGGTAGAACTCAGAGCTTAAAGGTGAAACTCAAAAAACTGAGTTGGTAGAACTCAGAGCTTAAAGGTGAAACTCAAAAAACTGTGTTGGTAGAACTCAGAGCATAAAGGTGAAACTCAAAAAACTGTGTTGGTAGAACTCAAAATTTCTATGCAACACTCCAAAAACTTGAGTTGGCAGAACTTAAAAATCTTTGTACACTCAACCACAGTGAATTTAAGTTAAGAAAACTCAAAAAACCAAATGCATCACGTTGCCTAGAAAATCTGTGTTCTGTCAACCGTTTTTTTTTACAGTGTGTCCTCTACTGACCAAGATATTTAAAAATGTAAACATAGGCCTACTTTTTTCAAGGTCAAAGTTGGAGATTTCAAATTAATTTTCCATTGGGAGACATAGGAGATAGGTGAATAGGATAACATTTTAAACTGTGATCAACTATTCTATTTCTATTCTAACTGTGATTCTTTAACCTTGAAAAAAAACACAGGCCCTACTTTATATCAATCGGAATATTTGTAATATATCATGCATAGGTATTTAATAGTCAGTATGAACCTTTACTATTAGGCCTACATTTTTCTCTGTTTAGCCGTTTTTGCATTAGATTGATTGGACTATTTTCCCCTTGCGAACACGCATAAAAAGCGCTCGTTCTATATGAAGAGAACGTGTTCTATCGCAACAAGGTTTATTTATATTGACTATCCGGTTAAAATGACTGCTTGTTAACTAGGATAGTACTCATAGTTCTACTATCGAGTGGTCTCTGCATATTAGTACTCTACACTGCTCGGAGACTTTCTAGGCTTGGATATATTTGTTATAGCCTATTGTTGTCGAACCCCACCTAGTCAGCCGTAAATATTTTGTTTGCTTGGGTTTTCCAGTGTCGCATCGTCATATAGGCCAATGTGCGATTGAAATGTTCCGTCACAAACATGAATTCTGTCTGATTACAGGTGCCGTGAGGAAAAACCCAATTGCCTGCAAGTCTGCAATGGACGAAGACATCAGCAAGCACGCCATACGTTGGTTTAATTTAGCTGGGGATCGGGCCACCAGGAAGGCGAAAGAGATCAACAATCATTAAATACAATACACTAAATACAACAGTTATCATTTGTCGGGTTATTTTTTTGTAGGCTATTAGCCTAAAATGTGGCTTTTGCAGTTCAAGACAAGTGTGTTTTCTGCCAAATTAGAATGTAATACAAAGCCTGTTTGAAACAAATGCTTAACTGGTTTAGTTTATTAGGATTACCCTTAATAAGAAAGTAAGTTCATTAACACGGATCCAAAACGGTCCCGGCCCGGAACATTTATGAGTCCGGAATGGGTCCGTAGCTGATACAAAATAGTGGGTCCGTGACGGATGCAGTACGCGGACACGAAATGAGTCCGTCTCGGATGTCGCGGATCCGAACCGTGCCCGTTACGGAGGTGAGCTTTTGAGCGCGGATCCGTTACGGGTGATATACGGGTCCTTTTTGGGTCCGCGCAACGCCTCCGCGGCGGATGATACGCGGCGTGCAAGTGGACGCCGATACGGATCAGTTTGGCGGATCCGTTCCGGAGGACGACCTCCGGAGGATGAACTCCGGGGCGGATCCACCGCGGAGTATTTTTGCTGTGTGGGAAGTAGCCAACGCAGTCTTCTGCTGTCCCTGCCTACTTTTTCACCCTGAAGGTGGCACGGCAGACAGCAACGCTTGGACGTTGACTAGTGTAACAGATATGCACCGCTTATCTAAAAAAAGAAAAAGAAACATGAGCTGTCAAAGATCCACATGGATAGCTGCTTGAGATGTTTGTCTTTTGGGAGGGTGAACATTGCCAAGCTATAAAAACAATAAAGTGCAGGGACCCCATATTACGTAAAAATATGTAAATTGCATATGAAACTTGGACTAACATAAAGTAGTCTGAAAACGTGTAAACAAACCTCGTGGTCTCAATACATGCTGTATAAGTATACTTCCCTCTAGTGGTCAAACATCTGCATGACATGTGAAAAAGGTCTACAACAGGGGTGTCCAGACTACTACCCAGGGGCCATTTTTTTCGGGCCTCTGCAAATTCCAAAAATGTTTGCAATATGGCCCACAAATTAAACTTTTGCTGGTCTTATATTGTACTCCTAAAATATATATGTTCAAATATATTAATGAGTCCTTTCTATCATTGAGTAAACTGACCACACCTGAATAAGTGACATGAGTATTTCCTTTTATATTTGATGCATAACAGTACAGAAACAACTGTTGAACTGTGAAATACCCAAATATTGAACACACGCACAATCATGGTGGAGTCCAACACCCACTGAGAACAAAAACAATCTGTTTACCTACAGTACAGACCTTGAGCTGTTTTCATTCGATTTGACCATTTTTTAACCCGGATAAGTAGGGCAACGTCTGGCGCTGTCACGGTTTGGGTCAAGGTTCGGTAACAGGATCCAAGTGCAGCAGTCTAAGCAGGACAGACAAGGGCAGGTTTCCAACAAAAAGCGAGCTTTATTAAAAGCTGTACATAAAAAAACACTGCAAGGGCAGGCCAGAGAACAAAAGCAACAAATAACTGAACAAACCGGGTCAAGGGAGGCAGAGAGGCGGGACAGACTGGGGATCACAGGTGAGGGAACTCCGAGGGCCGGAGACAGGGACGAAGGCCGAGGCTAGGGAACTCTGGGGGGCGGAGGACCTGGAGCTGACAGGACAGGCGGGGCTGGAGTCGACAGGACAGGCGAGGTTAGAGTTGAGGCCGGAGTCGACTGGAAAGGCGAGGCGGAAGCCGACTGGACAGGTGAGGCCGGAGCTGACAGGACAGGCGAGGCCGGAGCTGACAGGACAGGCGAGGCTGGAGTCGACAGGACAGGCGAGACCGGAGTCGACTGGACAGGTGAGGCTGGAGTCGACAGGACAGGCGAGGCTGGAGTCGACAGGACAGGCGAGTCTGGAGTCGAGGCCGGAGTCGACAGGACAGGCGAGACCGGAGTCGACTCGACTGGACAGGCGAGGCCGGAGTCGACTGGACAGGCGAGGCCGGAGTCGACTGGACAGGCGAGGCCGGAGTCGACAGGACAGGCGAGACCGGAGTCGACTGGACAGGCGAGGCCGGAGTCGACAGGACAG
The DNA here is from genome assembly GCF_036324505.1 of Eleginops maclovinus. Taxonomy (NCBI): domain Eukaryota; kingdom Metazoa; phylum Chordata; class Actinopteri; order Perciformes; family Eleginopidae; genus Eleginops; species Eleginops maclovinus. Next base: position 3,678,808 of record NC_086353.1, read on the forward strand.
GCGAGTCTGGAGTTGACAGGACAGGCGAGTCTGGAGTCGACAGGACAGGCGAGTCTGGAGTCGACAGGACAGGCGAGGCTGGAGTCGAGACTGGAGTCGACTGGACAGGCGAGGCCGGAGTCGTAAGATCACACGTAAGATATGGTGCGTGGAAATCACTGCTGGGTCCATTCTGGTGGTGTCGTTCTGTCACGGTTCGGGTCAAAGTTCGGTAACGGGACCCAAGTGCAGCAGTGTAAGCAGGACAAGCAGGACAAGGTTCCAACAAAAAGCGAGCTTTATTAAAAGCTGTACATAAAAAACACTGCAAGGGCAGGCCAGAGAACAAAAGCAACAAATAACTGAACAAACCGGGTGAAGGGAGGCAGAGAGGCGGGACAGACTGGGGATCACAGGCGAGGGAACTCCGAGGGCCGGAGACAGGGACGAAGGCCGAGGCTAGGGAACTCTGGGGGGCGGAGGACCTGGAGCTGACAGGACAGGCGAGGCTGGAGTCGACAGGACAGGCGAGGCTAGAGTTGAGGCCGGAGTCGAGGCCGGAGTCGACTGGAAAGGCGAGGCGGAAGCCGACTGGACAGGCGAGGCCGGAGCTGACAGGACAGGCGAGGCCGGAGCTGACAGGACAGGCGAGGCTGGAGTCGACAGGACAGGCGAGGCTGGAGCCGACAGGACAGGCGAGGCCGGAGCTGACAGGACAGGCGAGGCCGGAGCTGACAGGACAGGACAGGCTGGAGTTGACTGGAAAGTCGAGGTGGAAGCCGACTGGACAGGCGAGGCCGGAGCTGACAGGACAGGCGAGGCCGGAGCTGACAGGACAGGCGAGGCCGGAGCTGACAGGACAGGCGAGGCCGGAGCTGACAGGACAGGCGAGGCCGGAGTTGACAGGACAGGCGAGGCCGGAGTCGACAGGACAGGCGAGGCCGGAGTCGACAGGACAGGCGAGGCTGGAGTCGACAGGACAGGCGAGGCTGGAGCTGACAGGACAGGCGAGGCTGGAGTTGACAGGACAGGCGAGGCTGGAGTCGACAGGACAGGCGAGGCTGGAGTCGACAGGACAGACGAGTCTGGAGTCGACAGGCAAGGCCGGAGCTGACAGGACAGGCGAGGCTGGAGTCGACAGGACAGGCGAGGCTGGAGTCGACAGGACAGGCGAGTCTGGAGTCGACAGGACAGGCGAGGCTGGAGTCGAGGCCGGAGTCGACAGGACAGGCGAGTCTGGAGTCGACAGGACAGGCGAGGCTGGAGTCGAGGCCAGAGTCGACAGGACAGGCGAGGCCGGAGTCGTAAGATCACACGTAAGATATGGTGCGTGGAAATCACTGCTGGGTCCATTCTGGTGGTGTCGTTCTGTCACGGTTCGGGTCAAAGTTCGGTAACGGGACCCAAGTGCAGCAGTGTAAGCAGGACAGGCAAGGGCGGGGTTCCAACAAAAAGCGAGCTTTATTAAAAGCTGTAAATAAAAAACACTGCAAGGTCAAACTGCTGTAACGCAAACATTTCCCAGTTTGGGATTAATAAAGTACCTCTTATTTTATCTTATTTAACACTAAGTGGCCCACACAAAAGAGATGAGGCTCTCACAGAAACGAGGGCCTGCACTCGGGTCTCATTGGAATCAATAAATAAATGAGGCTGGAGCTCAGAAAAAGGAGCTACGTAGAGACGAGCCCTAACGCTGTTCTTGTAACTGTAGAGAATTTTTACTAAACATACGTACTTATCTACAAGACAAATGTAAGTCAGGATGCAAAGACTTTTTTTTTGGCTTATTTATTTAGCATACAAAAAAGGAAAACAGACGAACAAAAGAAAAGATTAAAACAAAAACAAAGAAATCTCCGTTCTGTAAAACCAGAAGCGAAATCAGTCAAATAAACCTGATGCCGCGAAACTAAATCGTTTAGGTTCATCACAACACTGGAAAACATATGAGCCTTAATCTGTAAAATGTCTCCGAGGGTTCGGGATAACTTCATGGCATGCAGCTGTTCCAGTGCCGCTCGTTGGGCAGCATCTGACCGAGCCGCAGGCAGCAGCTGATGGTCGGCTCATAGTACACGCAGTCCGGCTCCTCCATCATCGCTTTGGTCTCACTGCTTGTCTTCACAGAGCGGGCGAACAGCGAAGGTTTAGAAGCTCTCTCCAGAGTCTTCCTCGTCACGCAGCCGGCGTCTGTGAGCGCCTGCAGAACGGACCGGTAACAAGAACAAGGTGCTGTAACTTGGTGCCGTGTTTGAGAAAAAGTAACTTACTTAATAGTCAAACTTAACATACATACCTAGATCAATTAATTGCTTTTCATGATACAAAATATACTTGAAATCCTCTTTATTGCACAAGTACTTCTTCCACCTCTGCCTGTGAGTGAGTTCTATGTGAGAGTGTTTGTGTTTACCTGCAGCAGGTCGAGCACGGCCATGGGCTGCAGCACGTCTTTGTAGTGCTCCACTAGAGCCTGCTGTGTGAGTCCAGGTTGGTACATGACGTGGTACATGATGGCTTCCAGCATGCCTTTACACACCTGCCGGTTCAGATTCCCGTCCACCATGCGCCACGGCCGGCTGATGAAGCTCACGTTCTCCCTGCGGGGACGAGACGGAGTTTTAGACACAGTCGACACACAGCACAGGACTTTTTGTTACCCTAAAATCAAATACTGCTTCTTTTTCTTTTAACCGTAGATGTGAACTTAATAAATGTGATTCATTTGGAATTAATTTGCCTTTTTTTTCCTGCCTTTTATCTGCACTGTCACTACAATTTTCAGTCGGATTATTAAAAGATTTTGGGTTCTGAAAGCTTCGAACATTAGAATAGATATGCTTTGATAATCCAAAATGTGTAAATTGTTTATCAAAGCAGCATGGTAACAAGGCATTGCACACAAGTTAAAAATAAACAGAAAACCCCCGGTATATATTCACATCAGTAAATATATACAAACAGAAAACTGTAAAGTATAGGGCTATTCAAAACTGGAAAAAGAAAATACCAATAGATGTAATTTACATTATCAGTAGAATCGGTTTTTGAAAGAAATTAAGAATTGTGTTTAATTAAACATTAGGAAAGAAATCAGCTTAGTCTCCATTTATACTCTGTATGTGAAGGTTGATTTTTTTTTGGTGGTGCCAACAAGGGAATGTTTAAAGATAAAAGTAGTGTTGTGTTTAATACATTTTTCTGTTATTTGATTTAATTATTTACTGTTAGTGTGACATCATGAATGTGAGAGACTTAAGGCTGATGCTAAATAAAGTAAACAATAAAAGGGTAATACATAATTAACAGCAATAAGATAATAAGTCATAGTTTGCACTTACTCTTTATCCACATCAGCCGGTTGTGTTGATGAAGAGCTCGCTTCTTCCTCCATCACATCCTCTACACTGTTCTTTTCCTCCTGTTTCTCCTCAATATCCACCTCCTCTGGTCCTATCTCTCTTTCACTTTCAGGCTGCACCACCTTCCCTGGTTCCTCTCCTAAGATCACCACTTCCTCCCCATTTCCTTCCTCTGTCCTCTCCTTCTCTTTCTCCAGCTCTTCTTCCTCAGCTGGTTTCTCTCCCGTGACGTCACTCGATGATCCCGCTACGTCCTTGCCTCTTTGTTTTTCCACAGCTGATTTTCTCGCCGGCGGTTCCTCTGCCTCGTGTCGTACTTCCCGCATCGCTCTCATGCGCATGAAGGGGATGTTGTGATTCTTCTCCAGAAAGGGGATTCTGTTCGAGTTGAGGCGTGAGTCGGACCATTTTTTGGACGGCTGCTTCACCGTCAGCAGCCACGGCTCAGAGTGCTGCATCAGGACCCAGCGAGGACCCAGACCCCCGACCTTCATCACCTGGCCTTCTTCCTGCAACTCCTGGAGAGAGAAGGGAAATAAAAACATCAGGGAAAATCACTGAGGAAGAAGGAACAAGGAAAGTGAAATGTCCCCAAACAGCGATTGTATAATTGTAGACAGTGGTGGAAGAAGTGATGTCACTATGTTCAGGAAGTAAACAAAGGAGTCCGATGGAGGATGTGTTACCTTCAGGTACTGCTGTAGGCTCCTGCTGCGTCCCCCCTGCGGCTCCTGCAGCTGAGAGTGAGTCTCGTAGAGGTCATGAACACCCAGACCGTTCTCCCTCACCGCCTGTAGACTCCTCCTGAGCTGAGCACAGGCTTCAACGTCCTGAGGAGTGTACCCCCTCTGCTCGATCAAACGCCTCTCACACTCCTTCACACTGTGGGGAGACGAGGAGGAAGAGGAGGAGGAAGAGCGGGTGGACGAGGAGAGGACGGAGGGCAGCAGAGATGGACCGCATTTAGTCAAGTCCAGCGCTGGAGAGTCTAAAGATGAAGACAAAAGGAAATAAAGGATTGCTTTTGTGCAGATGAAACAGCGTGTCTTACCTGGTAGTGCTGCACGTGTGTAGAATAACCATGGTGTGACGCCGGTATACTCACTCTCTGAACTGAACACGTGGTGAGCGGGAGTGTCGCGCAGCTGCAGCTTCATGATGCATGACTCCACCACGATGTTATCCAGGCTGTTGAGGTTACGAATTTTCACTAGGAACAAAAACAAATTCACATTTTTACAAAGGGAGCAAGTATTGCATTTACAAATGAATCTATCTTTTGGTCTTATGAAAAAACAGTCCTATCCACGATGATAGTCCACTGACAACTATTCAAAACAAAACAAAAACTACACATTTAAGGAGAAAAAAGAAAATCTGTAATTTAAGTCAATTTTACCAAATGAAATTACAAAGAAATAGAGATGATCTTTTTTAATTAGTGTCTAAAATCGTCTCTAGTTATGGGCCTTATGAGAAAATATAAACAAAAACTTCAGTGCCTTTACCAGGGCCGATCCTGCGCTATTCTGGGCCCGGGAGCAACATTGCATGCACCCCCCACCCCGACACACTCGGCGATACACTTAATGCAGGATCAGAGAGAAATCTTAACTTCTATTTTATTTTTTTGGGCCCCCCTCCAGACCGGCCCAGGTGCAATTGCTCCCGTTGCTACCCCTCCAGAACCGGCCCTGGCCTTTACCATTTTTTTCCCCTTTTAAATGATAACAACAACAACAACAACAACAACAACAACAACAATAATAATGATAATGATGATACATGTGCTCAAAGCGCTTAACAAGCAAGTAAAGAAAAATAACAACAAAAGTGAAACAGTGCTAAGCTCGGTGGAATAGGGGCGAGGGGTTAGAGGATTAGGAGTTGAAGGCAGAAGTGATCCCGTGCAAATTGATTCAAAACCTGACTGACTGCCGATCCTTCAGAGAGTCAGAACAGAAATATACACAAAGGCAGGAAACGCGTACCTAAGAGGAAAGTGAACACAAATGTAACCCTACCTATCCCGGGAAAGAAGTATCCACGCATCATCAGGTAGTTGGTGTGAGACGCCTGATGTGACTTCACCTCCAGTTTTTTCTTCCCCTCACAATCCTCACCCTCATCATCATCTTCGTCGTCTTCTTCCAGAGCTGCCAAACTGAAAAGACACAGTTTACCTCAACATATAGTTTTGCATCAACGATATTTGAAAGAATTTGTAAATTAAGAATTTCTTCTCCTTAATGCATTTTTAAAGGTTATCTATATGTTTATATTATTTGTGAATAATTGTATAGTCAAACTTCTTTATGGACATGTTGTAGTTATTTAAAATGTTGTTTTCCCGGAAACCCAGGTCATTATTCTCTTCATTTAGCTGACGCTTTTATCCAAAGCATCTAACAATAAGTGCATAAAAGACGAAGACATAAACTCTACTGAATAAGAATCCTGCAACTGCATTAGCTCACAATAAGGTGGATGTCTCACACAGATTACTGCTCACCTTTTGACCACATCATTGTCCACCAGGTTGCTGTCCACCACCACCACCTGTTTGGGGATGGACATGAAGACGCTCAGCAGTCCCAGAGACATCAGGCTGAGGCAGACGCCGCTGGCTCCCCCTGGGGACTCCATGCAGAACTGCAGCATGTCCGACACATCTGGAGACTCTTCTGCAGCGGTCGGAGCAGCAGACACATCTGGAGACTCCTCTGCAGCGGTCGGAGCAGCAGCCACATCTGGAGACTCCTCTGCAGCGGTCGGAGCAGCAGCCACATCTGGAGACTCCTCTGCAGCGGTCGGAGCAGCAGCCACATCTGGAGACTCCTCTGCAGCGGTCGGAGCAGCAGCCACATCTGGAGACTCCTCTGCAGCGGTCGGAGCAGCAGCCACATCTGGAGACTCCTCTGCAGCGGTCGGAGCAGCAGACACATCTGGAGACTCTGCAGCGGTCTGGTCTCTGCTGGAGGGATCTTCAGTAAGATCAGCTGTGAGCGAGTCTTCCTGGTCCTTCTGTTCCCCTGCTTTGCTTTTCTCCTCAGGTTTTTCATCGTTCACCTCCATCAACTCCTCTTCTCCTGTTTTACTTTGGTCTTTCTCTCCCTCCTTTGTGGACTCGCTGTTTTCCTTCTCTGGCTCCTTCACTGGTGCTTCTTCCTCCCCTTCGTTTAGTTTTTTCTTCTTCTTCTTCTTCTCTGATGGCGCTCTTTTCTCTGTTACTACGTCTCCGATCTCCGACCGGTTCTCGGGCTCATGGTAGAACGCAGTGGCGGGTTTGTCGTCAGACGTCCCGTGGTTGATGAGACTCCTGAGGAAGCGGAAGGAGTCAGTGCACAGCGAGTTGGGAAAACGCCACGAGAAACACCTGGAAGAGAGGAGCGGAGTGTGTGTCAATGACTCAAACATTCAGACTAATAGGAAACTTTTCACAGTAACTCAAATCAGAGACAACATCAGAAGCATAAGGCAGCTTTTAGAGGAATTTATATTTGTGTTTCTATGATTTATTTCCTTAAATAATTCATTACATTTAAATACAGTTTAAAATGAAGAAATCAGTTGAAATACAAAATATTTTTAAAATAAATGTAAAAATAAAAACATAATGAATACAAATAAATCAATTGGAAAATTAAAAAAGGAAAAAGTTACTTAGAAATAGAAGTAAATGAATAAAGGAATCCCCATTAAATAAAATAAATTAAAAAGCAAATTAATGCAAAATATCCCTGCATGTAGGATTTATTCATTCATGTTGACTTTTAATATTATTTGTAACATTTAATGGCATACTAAATCAATGATTTATTCATTCATAGTGGTAGTAGATTTCTGAGCTAACACGAACTGCACCTACTACCTTTAATCTACAGTCACCCTGGCACATAACACTTAAAAATAAAGCAACAGAAAAAGTAGATATGGAGCGCTGCTGTGTACCTGTAGTAGGACTGGGACAGCTGGAAGGACATGGGCAGGATGGGCAGCGCTCGGTTCTTCTTCGGACCGAACGGCTGGCTGATTCGGCGCCGGTTCACCAGCCCTCTCTTCTTGCACTGAATGAACGCCTGGCACAGCAGCTCCTGGTTATACTTACTGTACATGTGGAAGGTCTGAGAGAGGAGACAGATCAACAGAGGGCAGTGTGAGTTTTGTATCTGCAAATGTAGAACTTTAAAAAGGAAAGAAGAGCGGAAACAGGGATAAAGCCTCTCAAGACCCTCCTGATTAAACCTCAGGGTTTGGGACGCAAGCCAAATTCAACAATTCAACAAACCTAAACCAAGATTGTCCAGCCCCTTAAAGCCTCTATCATCTCATATTTACTGTTGCTATTACGCATAATAGCGAAATGCCCCAAGTGCATGGCGAAAAAACTGTCACTCAGTTTGTATGTTTTCTTCATTATTATTTAGCTAGCTTCATTTGCTTGTCTGTTTAATTTCAAATATTAAAGATTTTTGATGTACACGGCTGATTGTGTAGAGGAAACACCAGACTGTGTAGAGGAAACACCAGACTGTGTAGAGGAAACAACAGATTGTGTACAACATCTTGCATATTGAGAACTATAATCGTACATTTGTATAAAACATTTAAGACTTTCTTTGTGGCTTTGTGTACTTCATTAGTTATTATTCCTTTATATTATTTGTCCATTTTATAGTATAACCACTCATTCAACCAGGGTATTTATGTCAGGTCCCATGTTTTTTCAGTTTGTGTGACGTGGGGCTCATGAAAGGTGCTACACAGATGAACCTAATAAACCAGAGGAGGTAAATTAAAGATGGCCGACCTGGAAGGATCTGGACGTCTTCATCTGATTGTTGGTCATAGCAAGAGTGCTCTGGATCAAGTTTTGTAACACTATGCAATGAATGTCATTCTCGCTGCAAGGACGGACACACACACACACACACACACACACACATACAAAATCAATTAACTCACACCATGACAATTTAAATGTATCCAGAAAAGGGATTATGATTTACTCCTTACCTGTTGATATTATCTTTCCACGACACACGCTTTCCACTCTCTATCGCCGAGACCTTGAACCTGTCACACACACACATACACACACACACAGCTTGACATGTCAAACACGCACTTCACTTGTGGTTGTATGTCCACATGTCTCGCTCCTCCTCTTCTTACCGTGAGAAGAGCTCATGTTTGGAGTCGGGCATGATCATTTCGCGAGCGCTCAGAACCACGGAGCTGAACTTCTGCCGGAGCAGCCGGGCGTACTCCAAGAACGATTTTGCACAATCCTAAAACGACACGGATGGAAATATTACAAAACAATAGGAAAAGGGGATAATTCAACATGAAAATGAGTTGTATTTCAAAGGAATCATACCTTGAGATGTCATGACAATTAAATTGATAATAACAAGCGCATATTAAGTCAAATTTCTGAATATTTGAGAGTGGGGTTTGTTTTTATACCTCATTTAACATTTCCATTCGGTTCAACGTGAGCTATAGCTTAGGGGGGGGAAATAATCGAGACAGCATAGAATCGTGATAGCATCTTCTCATACTTTGCGTGGCGATATTATATCGATCAATATTTTATTATACTAACTATTCATATTCAAATTTAGATCTTTTTCTAGAACTTCTCAGAATTTTACATTTTCTGAGACACAGCTGCACGCAGAAGACACGTTCAGAAACAGAACATTATTTACATTCAATCTGGATATACTAAAAACCTACGTACAGTATCTGCAGCAGAGTACTAGTTTAGTTAAAGTGGATGAGCTTTGTGTACAGACGTGGGGACTGCTGATACTGAGCTGACATAAATAACAACAACATGTTTCACTGCTGGTTTTTTGTCTTTATGGTGCTGGTTATTAACGGTGGGGTGTGATGTATTGCAATAGTATCGTATCACGGGGACCCTACTTTATATAGCTTGTTGTATATCTTTATAAAATATGAAATGGCTCATATCAACTTAACAGACCTTACACAAGAAACAGCTTCAATCTTTCAGAAACACACACACACACACACACACACAGAAATCCATCAGACCTCTACACTGTTGGGATCAGTGGGTTTGTTTTCCTCCAGCAGACTCATCAGAGGTTTGTCCTGATACACCTCAGCCAGACAGATCCTGTAACACAGTGTTCATTCATAAATCTGCAGGATTGTGTCTGATAAATGTGTGGTTTTGTTATCACGTGTTCCTACCTGTAGTTCAGGAGCGTCTGAGGATTTTTGAGGATGTATCGTGTGCGACGTCCGACAGCGACGGAGGTTTTATCCATGGAGATCTCAAACTCTGCGTGGAGCAGGTCTCTGACCACAACGTACGGTACAAACGGCCTTTTTAACTGGAACACAAAAAAACACACCGTCATCTTAGGATCCAAACAGGTGTGCAACATGTACGTCAAGGTAAAATGTCCAGCAGTGGCTCAGTCAGTAGGGGCTTGGACTGGGAATCGTAGGGTCGCCGGTTCAAGTCCCCAAACAGACTTGAAATATGGAAAGTGGACTGCTACTTGAAGAGGTCCTAGTTCACCTCCTAGGCTCTGCTCTGGTGCCCTTGAGCAAGGCACCGGACACCTCCAATCCCCCCTCCCCATTGCTTCCCGCTGCACAATAGCTGCCCACTGCTCCTAGTACTAGGATGGGTTAAATTCAGAGGACCAATTTCACTGTGTGTGCTCTGCTGTGTGCATGTATGTGACTAATAAAGAGGGTTTGATCCTCCGATTCTATTCTAAAATGTGTTTGTATTGCTTATAGTCATCAACATGTATGGTTGCTTTTCATTTCACAGTGTGTGTGTGTGTGTGTGTGTGTGTGTGTGTACCTTGCTGTTGAGCAGGTTGGAGGCCACTCTGCAGAGCATCATCAGAGAGTCCTCCTGCACAGACCAGTAGACTCTCTGCCTCGTCATCATTTTCAGAGCTTGGTGGTCCGCCTCGTCGTGAGCAGGCAGTCGTTTCTTCGGCTCTTAAAGGCAAAAAAAAAACACACAATCTGTCAGTCGTCTCGAGTCTTACGTCCATCAGTCACACGTATGAATTTAAATCCTCATGCTGTACCTTTCTTCTTCTTGCGTGGGGGCTTGGCGACATCCTTCTTGGTTCTCTTCCTCTTCTGTTTCTTCCCTCCGACCACCTGCTGGTTTCTGGACGCAGGCTCAATATCCACCTGGTTACAAACACACAACAGCTTGTCAGGTTAATGTGGAGATAATACTACAAGAGGCAAATCAAATTAAACTACAGCTTGTCAGGTGAATACGAAGATTATACGATAATAAGCAAATAAAACAGATTCAACTCTTACCTCAATAATTTCTGGTACCAGTGCTCGCTTGGCAGTCAAATAGCGAGGGTTAGTAGTTCCTGCTGTTAAACACAGATGTATAAACATATGTTACTCCTGAATGGGAACACCATTACAGTAGGACAGTTCATTTGAAGAATCATTTTGTATTTAAAGCAGAAGAATAAACCCCTAAAAGTGTGTCGAAACATATCTAATGGTGAGAGATCAAAGCTGATTAAGCCATTTGAAAAGCAGCATAAAAAATAAGATGTATACTGATATCTTTTCACAAGTTAAACGTTGAGTTCAATACTAAATCAAAGCAGCAAGTCCATTTGTAACACAGGGATGTGAACGGGTTTATCATTTTTGCACTCAGGAAGTGGTTAAAGGGGCCCTGTTATTGTTATATAGGTTTGTGTGCATGTCAATGGTCTGAAAAGGCTAAAATCCTAGAGTTCCCTCCTGAAACACCTCCATTGGACTCCTTTGTTTACTTCCATAACATAATGACTTCACTCTGTAACACTTGTGCTTCTATTGGCTAGCGCTCCCACAAATTGTACGCGATAGGTTAAAGGGCGGGACTACTCTAAGCAGTTGACCTATCACAACAGAGTCGGCCAGCTAACCAATCAGAGCAGACTGGGCTCTGGTTTCCGACAGAGGGTGAAATGAGATGCTGCAGCACAGGCAGTACGAGGAAAAATAACGAGCTTTTTGAACATTTAGAGACACAAATATGAATATGAAACCTCGAAATGAGCCTTAACTTAAGTAAAGTCAAAAGAAACAGCAGCAGCTCACCAGCTTTCAGTGCGATCCTGAGAGCGTTTTTACTCAGCAAGCTCTTCAGTCTGATTTTATTCTCCTTCGACTCCAAGCCACTCGGGTTCTAAACCATGAAACAAAATGGGTTCACAAATATTAAGCCATATTAAATATTCTCTCCGTGTGAATGGACGAACAAACTGTTACTTACCGATCTCACAGCGAGAAGATGATTGGTCCACAGCCAGTTGCGTTTAAGATGAGCGAAGAATTCAGAGTGCAGACCTCCGGCTCCTTTACCGTCCCCTGGTATCGAGCCGTCGTCACACACTTCCAGATTTCCCCTGTGTCAATAAATACATATAAATCTGGAATACTTAAAACACACATCTAATGAGCTATATGCACAGCGAGGTAACCTGCCCCTTTTTATTTATTTTAGCCTCTTTGAGTTATCATAAAAACACGAGTCAGAAAGCACAGGCAGAGGAGGTCAAATGCTCTTATCTCATTTACAGCTAATTCTTTATTTACAGCTTTTAAACATTGAAAAACCTTTACTCTCTATAGTCTTCAAATCTTCCATATGATGCACTATAGTTTTTATTCTACCTTTGACTTGGCTGATGTTTTATTTGAATTTCCATGTAAAATTCTTTTCACATGTCCTTTATGTTTTTCCTTTTTTATATTTATTTTACACATTATCCTCATGTCCTTCTGTGTGATGTAATGCACTCCAAACTATCCTCTTGTTATATGGTGTTATACAAATAACCCCTGCTTCGCAGAAACAGAAAACTCCCCCAATACTTACTTCAGCAGGTAAGCCAGTCCCACAAACACGTTGCGTTCGTGCACAAAGGAAGGATCGTTTTCTTCCTCTGAGGTATTCCTCTTATTGCGGATTACCCCTAAAAACATGCAAACAAAAAGAGAGGAGTGAACAACTTTAAAACAGGGGCAAATACTATGTGGAAGTAGGGCTGGGTGATTATTCAATGGAAAATATGTCTGGTTATTATTAAAGACAAGCACATACTAGCTCAAATCTCCATGTGGCTGCTATTGCTGTGAGAAATTCTGCTTGTGCGTGCGTGCGTGCATGTGTGTGTATGTACCCAGTGGTGTATTGAGGCAGACACACATCAGGTCGAACCAGTAGTTTTCCACATCCTCAGCGGTGTTGAACGTGTAGTGCCGCTGCTCGAAGGGTTTGTCGAACGACTCCGAGACGAGCCAGTAGTGCGGCTCGGCGTTGGTGGTGTCAACGATGGTGGCGTGGCGCATCACGAACACAAACACCTGGATTAATATAGATGTGGGGGAATACTTTTTACAACTAATTTTAACTTTTTACTAATGAGTCCTTGGACTACAAAAAATGTAGATACATTTTTAGGGGAATTAAATGTCAACAGCCAAATGAAATGATGTGTTTTATGAGGGAATCAGATCAGCATTCATATGATAATCTTATCTTGACTCATTAATGTGTACCTGGTCCTTCTCCTTGAACTTCTCTATGGGGCCAAACTGCACCAGCCCCATGTAGACCATCTTCTGCAGGTTCTCGTGGAAAGAGAAGATGTATTTCCTGAAATTAAGAACCCAGAAATAACACCATTAGAAATAGTTACGGGGGGAGCGAGAGAGATAAATAAGAGCAAAAGTCACCGTTTGTAGAGCAGCTGTCTTCTCATTCTGGCAGGAAGCGTTCTGATCAGATGGTGCTGCTTGACGGGGTGGCTGAGATATTCCTCGAGACCATCCACCTGCAGACACAAGTCAGCAAATGACATGTTATGTGTGTGGTTAGTAAGGCTGTCAAAGTTAACTAAAGGAAAAACTTCAGTAAATTAGCTTCACTTAATGACTCAAATACATCAAATCCAGTTTCTCAATTAAGTTAGACTAAATGTTATAATAACCTCTTGGAATAAATCAATACAATAAAAAAACATAAATAACAATTAAATTCAGTCCATCAAGTAATTATTGCAGCACAGCATTTAAAAAAAAGGAACATCTGTTTGCTGTGGGCCATAAATATATCAGAATTTGCATTATTTTGTTTGTCCTTCGACGGGGAAATGTATGTTATTAAAACAGCAGAAGTATAATGCAGATAGAGTAAAGAGAATAGACATCTTTTTTTTAACTGGAACTGTGTGCTGACTGTAAAGAAATAGAAAAATAAGGATGAATTGCACAAGGGAGTGTGTCTAAGGACACTCCTTCCAACAAACAAGCGAACCTGACTTTTAAATGTTTGTGGAGCTGTTTTTTCCCTGGATGTCCAGAAGAATACATGTTGACACTTACATGTCTTTAAATCGTTTTTTAAAAGTTGTACACGCTGAAAGGAAACAGTATTCTGTATCTTGTGCATCTGCTCCAATTGAACAGAGGGAAGATAAATCCGACTTCTGTCCCAGCTGCTATCTGAGGATCATGTCACCAAAAGAGGGAAATATTTCATAACGATGTTTCATAACATCCTTCCAAAAAAACAAATGTGTGTTTTCTCACCCTATAGTTGATCTGTATGACCTGAATGAAGACGGAGAGCGGCATGCAGAGGAGGATGTCGCTGACCATCGCCCAGCCGCTGCTGAACCCCTTCTGCACACGCACAGGAGGAATGAATTTCTTCCAGGAGTCTTCTTCAGAGTACACTACCAGAGACAGGAGACAATAACAATCAGACTATGACCATCATTGAGTCAGCTCCCCAAGCACAGGGTCATATAAAAGAAAATTATTTCTGGACTTTCAGAATTAGGGTTATTTTCAAATGAAGAATATTCGGATAAAGACATTTTCAGACATTATTTTGGTTTAAGGGAGCCTTCTTTGGACAGCTAATTCTGAATATGCATTACATTTTTACAGCAGTTTACGACACTTGGCCTCCTGCCTGTTTAAAACCAGCTCTGACAACCAGCTACCCAACAATTTACAGGGCTGAAATAGAGAGGGATTTCCTAAGTGAAAGCCCACATTTCAAAACGTTAGGGAAACAGACCTTCTATTTAACATTCTCAAGGACTAAGATATAAACAGGTATAAATCGAGTGGAAATAACAATGTTTCAAAGAACGTGGTTGCAGGATGAAAGATGAAAGTTGTGTTTGCAAAGTCCAATTAGTCTGCCACGGGTTAGAAAAACAATCACACTTGAACAGGTGCATGTAATGGGAAAATTAAAATGAAGAAATAGACAGCTCATTCATATTTGGCACCAATCTTTTCTACAGGAGTATCCCCACACGCGATGCACGCTCACCTTTCAGGTCGGACTGAGAGGGACTAGGTGTCGATTTATCCTTCAGCTCCTCCTCTTCATCACCAGACGATATCACATCCAAGTTAGTCGAGGCAGCGTTTTCAGACGGCCGTGTTTGTTTGTTCGGAGAGTCTTTCCGATGTTTGGGATCAGGATTAGAGGTGTGCTGCTGTGCCGACGTGTCGCTGGTTGACGGGGAGTCCTCTGAGCTCGGTTTGTTCGGGTGCCCGTGAATCAGGTACCAGAGGAAGTTATGGACAATACGCATACGATGCATCTTAGGCTGGAAGCCGAGAGACTTCCCCAATCCTTTAACTGTGAAATTAAAGAGAAAGGGAGGAAAAGTCAAACAGGGTTTAGAGGAGATATACATCTGATCATAAGGATGTCAATAGGGGTGTGTGCACCATTGAAATTCAAAATCAAACCCTCTCTTTTAAACTGGGCTCTGAATTTGAATATATTTACTGACTCCAACAAATGAAAACCCCCAAACCAACCAGTTTTCTTTGCCATTGTGTGTGTGTTTAGTTTTGAGTAAACCAGAACCTGTTATGGGCTTGAACTCGTTGTGTTTATTTCTCTTCTTGTCTCTCTTAGCGGCTCTAGAAGGGCTGCCGCTCATATCGTCAGGGTCCGTGCCTTGTTCTCTGGCTTTCTCTTCAGCGTGCTGATGACTGAGGGACATATGGAAAGACAAAAGAACCAAATGAAGAAAAAGGCTTGATCAAGAATGAAGACATGTTCCTGCTCTTTACCACAGAGTAATAATAGCTGAAGCACACAATTAGCGCTCATGGTATAAAGTAGGAATCAATGTTTGTTTGTTTAGAGGTTACTCCAGAAGGTCAACAGCTTTTAACCACACTCACAGCCACACACACACGCTGAGGTAACGTCTGGTCGCCGAAGCTAGGTTGTTGTGTCTCCGAATGTCATGTTTTGTTTGCTGAGTGGAAACTGATTTGCGTTTAAATGGCTGACAGTAACAGGAAAATAAACGGACTGTGTTCAACTGGAAACATTTTTGTATCACATGAGGTAATCAGTGCTTAAGGCGTTTGCTTAGCCTCTACAACAGCAAATATTAGGCTGAGAAACTAGAAAGAAGGAATCAGACAGGGGAAATGCAAACATACTCCCCATTACTCACTGCTCTGTACTTGGTTTGCACTCACCGTACAGTGGAGTAGGAACTGGAGATTCTAAAGCGGATCTGTTCGATTAGTCGAGTCACTATTTCATCGGTGGGCTGAACGGACGGATGGGCGACCATCGCCACCTGCGAGGAGAAGAGAGTAAAAAAAAATCTTTTACTTTCAGACTTTGATTTATGTGTATGTAAAATATGTGTGCCATATTTTGGTGAATTTGTCATGTTACTCAATAGATGTGAGTTTTGCTCATCATTTTCCAAGCCTCAAGTGGAAGGAATTTACCTCATTTATATTCATAATGAAATACTACAATTCTTTTATAGTATTATTTTGTTTTAACATGGAGGAAACTACTGTAAAGTTCTTTGTTATTTTGCTTCTTTTTTATTATCTTTTTCTTTTGTTTTAAACATGTTTTGGATTCCCTGTGTTGACGTTCATTATTGTTCTGATTGAGGTTGAATGTTAGAAGGCACTGATATAACAACACATTCGCTTGTGCAGAATCATGCAGTTGCCTGAAATCATTTAGGAATATAAGCACTGATATTATGCGTCATTTTTTATTTCCCAGTTATATTCAAGTGGGAAATGAATTCAGCTTCACTCTTCACAAACAACACCCTGATTTAGAATTGTAAAACAGTGTGGTTATATGGTTACACAAGTCAAAAGAAGAAACTTTTCATCAGCTTTATTAGATATCTGTATAATATTCAACCTACTTTGAGTTATTACAATGATTTTGAAAATAGAATACAGCATAATACCACACTGCTCGTTTTATTTTGGCCCTATCTTTTAAGATTTCTATCAAGATCTGCATTTCTTAATAACTATTGGATTTTGTTGATGAATAACTGTTCTAATATTTCTCCTTTTCCTGCTGCTTTAGTTCCAAAACAATCCATTAAAGGACCTCAGTTTAAAACAACAAAGCTGGCTACACACTGGGCAAATGTGCAGTAATGTTAATCAATGTGCATGCATCTGTGATGGGCTCACTCACGTTCTTGGTGACCCCGTCCTGTATGATGGTGGTCTTGTAAACCTTTAGTAAGCCTTCTCTGGACAGGCTGTCCACGGTGCGCACAATAGTCTTCTTGCAACACCTTGTGTTGATTCCATCCTTCTTTTCGTCGTCAGTGATGATCTTCTGCAGCCTGGAGAAAGACGGCATGCTGGGGTTTCCTCTCTTACTGTGCAATAAAATACTTTTGAATAACTGACAAACTTACGGGAAGAGACCCTCGATGATTTTGAAGTTGCGCACCGCCTCCACGATCAGGTTCTTCCTCCTCAGCAGGCGGTACGTCTCGTGAGATCTCGCCAAGGCATATTTGTTTTTTGTACGAACCCGGGCCTGGAGGAGGTGGATTGAACCGTTATTGTTATCACTCAGCTCAAACAACTAGGACTAAACAAGCACTGATGGAAATCCTTCAGACTGACCGGTCTCTTGCAGAAATCTGTCACAACCACAACGTCGTTTTCCCCTGAGTTGTTGGCTGTGTTCGACTCCTCACACTCAGGAAAAGTGCGGAAAGGATTTGAGTCGGACTCTTCCTCCTTAACCCGAACCGGTTCTGCTAGAAGAGACAGTTTGGATTGATAATTGAACAAAACAAAGGAAAACACACATTTAATACACAGCATATCAAACATGAGAAAGTATCTAAAACTACAAAGGATTGTCTTCTTTCTTTCAACTCTTTGCTTTGCTTTAAAGGTCTTTGCGCTTTGGTAAAATAAGTTCAAATGGTACTGACGCTATGGATTCATATTAGTGTTTGTGACAAATAAACATTGCCATCTTTACATCAATATGTACCTGTGTTTCATGTCTTTAAGACAATCTGAAGAAGGTTAAAGGTTGTTTTGATAGGTATTTTAAAGTATTAACAATCTCATACTGTGTGGGATTTTGGCACAGATTCAACTATAATCATACAAATAGATATGAAGACTTTGAAAACGGGTATTAATAAATATATATCATGGGGTGGTTGTGCCATAGGGGGTACATACTGTTGATATCTACCTCTCAGAGGATTAACAGGCAACAGGAAGCTCAAACTGCTCCTGTATGCATGTCTACAGTATTGAAGTGTATTTAAGTTACTCCAGATTAAAGCTGAATAACATGTTATGTGATATATCTTGGAGAAAAATAGAGATGAAGTTAAATGTGTTTAGTTACCTGCTGTGGAAGTGGACACGGGCTCTGGTGCTGCACTGGTGTTTGATTTGCTGCGGGCTGGGGTTTCACCTGACAGAAAACAGAGGAAGTTGGAGCACATACAGAGCTGTAACAACCAAAAAGTGCTCTTTAACTTCCAGAGAATGCAGACTTCTTGACTGCAAATGAATAAGTTGAGTCTATTTTCTAGAACAGGTTGTTTTTTTGGTTGTAAACTGTTGTAAAACGTCTTTGAACTCCAGTTAGTGCTGTTGAGGCAGCCATTATCACCTGTCAATCACCTGTCAAAGGCACTGGGTTCTCTTTAGAGCAACTTGCAGGCTGGGAGGAGTAGCTTTACAGTGTTAGTGGCAGAAATACAGATACTTTGTTGAGTGTATTTTCTTTAAAGACATACTTTCTGTTGTGCATTCAGTATCATTAAACCCAAAACAAAAAAAAGTTCTCACCTTCAGCCGGTTGTACGACGGGGCTCCCAGGTTGTGCCTGATCATTTTCCCCTCCACTTTTCTCTCCTCCCTCTCCATCCAAGCTTCTACTTTCTGTATTCACTTCCACATCTTCGCCCGTCTGCTCAGCCTCCTTGTTTTCTCCTCCACCTGCTTTCCTAATCTTCTTTGCCGCAGGTGTTTTGGAGGTTTCTCTTTTCCGCTTTGAGGCTGGTGGTGTTTTAGGGGTGGGCGGTGCATCATGTGATGTCGATGGGGCAGAGGAGTAGAGGAGCTTGGTCCGCTCCTGCTCCTTAGCAAACTGTTGGAGTCGATTACTCACACCGACACACCTGTCAGGAGCAAACAGCAGATCATGAGATAGGATGTGGTCATATTGTAGAAATAAAAACAATCTACACTCCTTTACAGAAACACACCTATGGCTGATGAACTGTGTCGTCCTCTGTCGACCCTGGTCCTCCAGGAATCCCTGCAGGGAGAAAGACATCAAAATGTGAATATACAAAAAAAAACTCTGTGATGTAAAAGAATGTGTAATTAAATACCACAGTACTTAAACACGCTTGGTTCTTGGTTGTGTTTACTTATTGGACCACTTAGAATATAGACATTTTATTCAAGAGGCCCTTTCATGCTTTTTGGGGTTTTCTCTTTCCTGTAGTTTGTTATATAAATTTGTGTACATGTAAATGGTCTGCAAAGGCTAAAATCCTCGTGTTCCCTCCCTTGGGAGTTTCTCTCCCACACACTCCCCCCCCCCCCCCCCTGCTTGAAACGCCTACATTGGACTCCTTTGTTCACTTCTGTAACATACATGTAATAACATTGCTAAGTAACGCTCGCCCGTCTATTGGCTACCGCTCCAACACATTAGGCTAAAGGGGCGGGACATCTCTAAGCGGTTGACCAATCACAACAGAGCCAGCCAGCTAACCAATCAGAACAAACTGGGCTCTGGTTTCAGACAGAGGGTGACAAGACGTGCTGCAGCACAGGCAGAATGAGAAACATAAAGAGCTTATGTCCCAGTAGAGACACAAAATAAAAACATGAACCTGAAAATGAGCAGAAAAGGGCCCCTTTAAATTTGGGCAGTCACTGCCGCGCAGCGTCTTACCTTAATCATACCCTCCCTCTCCAGCCTTCGACAGATCATACGAGATTCCAGCTTCCCGACGTTCACTTTACAACTGACCCCGCGCTGAGCCATTCCCTTTGTGCCAGTGGATAATACTGCAGTGCAACACAAAATAGACAGGAGATGATAATTATGGTACGATAATTAGAACAACGGAAAATACACAAATCCTGCTACATTATAAACCATCCAGAACTCTCAGGGCTCTGGGACGGGTCTTCTTTCGGTCTCCAGAGTGAAAACAGCATTGATATTATGCTCCATGCTGAAACAAACTACCATAAATCTGCAACTCTTACTTCTTTCAAATTAAGGCTAAACACTTTTCTGTTTGCCGCTGCTTTAAATAAAAAAACTCTTTATACTTTACACCGCACTTGATGCTTTATTTTTGGGATCTTATACCTGTATTATTCTATTTAAGCTTGATTATTTTTTATTTTAATGAATGATTTTAATTATATTTAATGTAAAAACAATTCCACTACGTCTTAATGTTTGCAATGTTTTAGTGGACTTTGAATTGCCCTGTTAAAGGGGACAGTGATCAAACCTACTCATGTTATAGGCCTGCGACAGGATATCCCTCTCCATGACTCGCCCCTCTGGAGGATTAGTTCCGCTTCTCCCTGCTGGGTCCTCATCATCGTCCTCGTCCTCATCGTCGTCATCATCAGTGGCGCCCTTCTTCGTGTACGGCTTTAACAATCTCAGGCAGCGCACAAGCACTTTCTTCCCTGGAGAACGAAGTGAAATGAGGCAGGGCATTTGTTGAATACAGAACTAAATATATCACACAAATAAATAATCCTATAATAGTAACTCATGATATTTCTTTCACTCCATTAGCTTCCAGATTAACTTTATGATCAAATTAACTTTTTCTGTCTTAACTTATTTCATTGAAGACATAATCTAATATACCCTTGTGCAGAGCTGCTGGCATGTTTTGCACACCAAAGCAGATGAAACATTTCTACTATCTAATAAATAACTTTATCATTTTGTCATTTTTTTCCACAAAAAAACACAGGTTTTAGATTTAAAAATCCTTAAAAATTGGCCTTTATTAGCCTAAAAGATAGTATATTGAATATCTTAGGATTTAGTTTGTTGGTTGGCTAAAACAAAATATCTGAAGCAGTATGTTTGGGTCTGGGAAAATTAAAAGGCTAAATTGAAAGTGTTTTTGACATTTAATAGACTGAAAACAAGAAACCTTTTTTTAATCAATAATTAATTGTTAAGTTTCCTGCTTACAAAGAACATATTGTCCTTAGTAATCCATGTTTATGCTCCAGTTAATCATAAAGTGATATTCACATGGTGCTGGCAACAGTAAGATATTAATGAGGTTTTATCTTCTTTTTTTTTACCTCAATTATTAAGAAAATGATTTTCCTTTTCAAAATCTGTGAGGTGACTCATTAAAGCTAAATAGAATAGCAGCAGGATACAAAAATTCATATATACTTCTGATATTGGGATGACATACTCTGGTAAAAAGTGATTTTTATTAAATATATGTATAAAATGACCCCTGTGATGCTGTGCTCAGATGTTCTGGAGCCTCGGGTGCACGTTACCTTTTTTGTTGACGCACGGCCCGGCTGATGGATCTAAATCCTCCAGAGGGTACTGACAGAACTCAGCCAACTTGGCAGTTCTCATGTACTGAAACACACGCTTGAAAGTGCTGTCATCCACATTCTGCAAGAAAAACACACATTAATTACCACAAACACACACACAGAGCCACACACACACTCACAGAGAGATACTCACCAGGTGGTGTTTCAGTGTGAGCAGAGTGGCAAACTGACCGGGGGAGTGCTTCAGGAGGTTGGAGATGTACTCCATCAGTATGTCGTATTTTGCCCTCCTGAAAAAGAAGAAGACGGGGTTAAAGGGAGAGAAATAGACAGTGAGTGGGAGGGACAAATGATACTGATTAGAAGGGGCTCCTAAATATAAATATTAAAAGCAAAAACATTGGATTTGTTCCTTTTTAACATCATGTGTTGCACGAGTCTATGATGTAGAAAAGACGCATTACACAATTGACTGCTTTATCTCAAGTGAACTCAGATGAGAAGGGGGTATAAAATCATGATGTAAGGGTGCTCAGCTTCTCTTGTATTAAATTCTGTAATGTATGGCTGGACGTTTTGTGTCTGTACTGTTGCAGGAATCCTAAAAAAACAATGAATTTCGATGCATTTGCTGAAAGGACACCTTTTACAAACTAAAGAACCTCCTTTGATTTAACAAAAGAAGCCAACATTATTATATAAATCCTGTAGAAGCCACACGGGAGTTTTGCTTAAATCAAACAATCTAAAAGTGTCAAGACTGGTTTTTGAATGTAGAGTACATAAAAAGTAAAGAAGATAAATGGTTCCAAATATTTAACTTAAGATAAATGATCATGTCAATGTATTTTATTCACCTTCTCAGTATAGCCTTACTATAGTATCTAGGTATTTTGTTATAAACCTTAAGTATAAGACACAAATTGACCAGATGATGACAGTAGATGAAGAGGTAAGGGAACACAATATAGCAGTTCATCCTCAGGGGACATTATGTCTGATCCATATAAAATCACAGTTCATTTATTCCTCATCTAATCCTTTTAGAGATATGACATTCATGTGGAAAATTGAAGGGGCTCATTCTCAGGGGAAAGTGATTGTCTGGTCAAACTCTCATCGCTATTCGTGTAATAACTGGTGCATAAACAGACCTGTTCACATAGAAGCATTTGAGCAGCAGGAGGATGGAGTGCTGCTGTTGCCCTGAGATCACTCGTGTGACGTGAGACTGCATGCTGACCAGTCCATGTTTAACGAGAGCCTTCCTCATGTAGTGCAGCTTCCGAGCATCGATCCTGATCAAACACAAAGCTGCCTGTTACACGGTGAACATGCAATGTGCAATACAGACACTTCTTTTACAATTGTACTGTCAAAAAACATGGTTTGCTTTAAAACTGTACATTTCCCCTGCTAATAAAGGATTTCTGATTCTGATCATCTAAACTGCAGCTTGGAAACACGACGCACAAATGACCCCGAGCTGAATGTGTGTCCCGTACTTGAAAGAGCTTCCGTGCAGATCCTTCTGTAGCTCTCCTTGCCATCGAGCTCGGCCGACTCGTTCCAGCACACAGTAAGAGTCGTCATTGAGTTTCAAATCCGGATCGCTCTGAGGACCAATCAGGGTCCTGAATCGCAGCGCCTGACACGCCACGACGACAAGTTTCCGGCCATATCTGAAGAGGGACAGGTTTGAAAGAAGGAAGAAAATGAGACAAATCGATTTTTGCACTCGAAAATGTAATTTAATGAATAAAAACTATTAGATTTGGAGTAAAAATTAAATTGATGAATGAAATAAGCATCAAACAAACTCTACTCACTGTTCCAAAGCCTCCTGCAGGTTGAGCAAGGGGGTGAGGGACTCTGAGCGGACATTTTTAGTGATGTCTTTCCTCTCTTTGAATAATGCACACGAGCCCTGAATCCCATTCTTGTTTTCTAGAACCATATGAATCGGGTAGACGTCTTTCCGTGTGTAAGAAAAATTCTCTCTTGTTTCAATGCCTGTTTCTGGGTCGATGTCTTTGAACCTGAAAACACACACATGCATGGAAACAGAGGATCAACAACACTGAAAAGTACCAACTCTCTCTGAAACAAGAATTGTAAAGAGAATGACCATACATATCAAACACTTCCATGTTCCAGGCACCACACTGCCAGCTCAACTCACAAATAAAATAACATTTAACTCGTCTGCAGGGATTTGCTACCATGCTGCCACACGGTCATTAATGTGTGGCAGCTGATGTTGGGAATAGAGCCCTTTCCTAATTTTTCTGAACCCGTTTCTTGCAAATGTATAGAAAGTATAGTCCTAAATCTCGCACCAATTATTGCAAGATTCGTCTACATATTCAAAATAGAAAACGTTTGATATTTCCATGGATCTGGTTAAGTAAAAACACCCCTTAAAGCCATCAGAAATTACATTTGAAAACAATCCATTGCAGTGGCTGTTGCACTGAATGCACTCCGATCTAATGAGAAGTATACTTGTGGTCATTCACCACTGGAGAGTGTGGACAAAATATTAGAACTGAAGAAACATTGTTAAACTGCCCTCTGAGTTTCGCTGTAAGATCATTGTTCCACTTAGATGTTATGATAAGATAAGATAGATAAAATACAGATTAACATATAGAATTGTTGTCAGTGTATTTTCAAAGGCTAGCCCACAACTAACAACATGTCAATGTAATTTTTTTGGGTATATAGCTCGGTCTGTTGATTATATGGAGTAACCTGGACGGTGTTTGGGGGCAAGCGGGACAAATACTCTGCCTTTATTTGCTTAAAAGTGCGATGAGTCTTTCATTAAGCAGAACTTACCTGTCAAACAGCACCACATCGTCTCTCTCCTGCGGCAGCTGGTACACCTTCAGCTCGGTGTTGTTAATAAGTGACCTCCAGATCAGCTCCTTGGTGTGGTCGTCAAGTTTCAGAGGAAAAGCAGGCTTTCTACTCTGTAGTCTTATCCACAGAGAGGGGATAGTTATTCCGTCTAGTCCCTCCAAAGCCACCTCGTCCACAACTATACTCAACGGATCCATGATGCTACCAACTAGCTAACATGCTAACTTAACAACAACAACAACAACTAGCCAACTAGCAACTTGTGTGGTTTGTTCCGGGTTTATAACTCACCGGATGTTACAAATATATTATCTGCATACTGAAGTATTTTTAAGGGCATCGACTGACAGTTAATAACAACCGAAGAGTAAAACGTGTTTACAAGCGCTTCCTCCAATAAGCTTACGTTCGCTACAAACTGCTGTACGTGATTGCGTCATAATTTAACTTTGACCTCACGTTGACGTTACGTCTTTTCAGGAGGACATTTTTTTCCCCTCAACTTTATTGAACAAGTATTCCAATACATCAGAAAAGGCACATCCATGTTAATTATATTAATAAGTAGCCACTCAGGAATTAAGGTGTTTACAAATTTGTAAAATTGTTGGGTTTTCATTTTACTTTTGCACAATTTAATACATTTTTGTATAATCTCATGTCATTAAGAAAAGCAATAACTACTGGGGACATTCATAGAAAGCGACATTTGTGTTTTCAGGAATAAACTTTATCCACAAGGTGGCGGTGAAGTAATATCTGGATATATTCTGGACCTAAATGAATGGGAGTCTCTTTTTTCAAATGAATCTAAAATATTACCCTGCTAATTATATATTGAGAAGTTAAAAAAGGATAACAATACACATTTTCCTCTTTTTAAAACGCATTTAAGTAATTTAATTATTTATAATGTTGACTCTGATCTATTTTTTTTGCCTAGATAATAATATATTAACATAATCAATTTAGGAAGATCTCATAATCTAATTTATTAGCGTATCTTTGAGGAAAAAAACCAATACATCCTAACCATCTTCTCTGATTTTCTGCTCATCACTCGATGCATTTGTATACATTAATAATGTTCTATAGGTTTGTATATGTATTAATTATAACAACCAATGTCTTTACTTGTTTTACTATAATAAAGACATTAAAAAGGTGGAGTTCAAGAGCAGCTCCTGGATAATCCTCATGGACTCCACTACATTTTACTGGAATATATATAGTACTCTTTATAGGTAATACTTCTGTTTTAGGGTCCTGGTATTGTGAATGCTGGCAAACCTAACTTAAACCAAAGCTGAAGTTAATGTTTTTAGTGCTTTTCCTGCTTTGAAAAGTCAACATATCTGCAGTAAAAAAGGCATTGTCTTAATTTACAGTATGTTGAACAGAAAAGCTTAAAAAAGCATTTAGTTAATTACCTGAATACGGAAAAGTAAATGAAAATAGAACAATGCAACAATAGGAAGTGTTTATTCAACATCTTTATTATGAAGTACCTTTTTAAAAGAAATGTACAAGTGGAACCAGCACAGTGACATCTTGGCGTTTACCTTTGAAAAACAGAAACACCATGGACTTGTGGTGCGGGTCTGAAGACACGTATGAAATGATAATGTACATATTTACAGCAGAGGAACTAGAACAGAAGTGAGCAAGCATGTTTGCAGCTAAAAATACAACGGGACTGACTGAAAGTAAAAACTTAAACATTAAAAATAACGGATTGGTTCGATAAAGATATTTCGAAAGATAACATGATAAAGGCACTGTGTTTCACACAAACTGACAACACAACAGTTGTTTGTTTTGTCCATCGAATCATCATCACAAGAAACAACTCTTAACAAATGTCGTCATTCAACTGTCCCTGGGGTTCTAACAAAACAGATCAAATATATCAGAGGGCCGTAGCAGGTCGCACATACACATTAAAACAAAATAGATAATTCAACTCGTCAGGAAAACATTCCTTATAAAGAACATGCTTGGTGATTATTAAAATTACATTTTTTTATAAACAAATACATATCTAAATTTTAAATTCCATATTGAAGGCATAATGGGTTGAAGTGAGGACAAATATTTTACAGATCCTACGTTTCCCTAGCTGGGCAGAAAACCCAGGACAGATGTGTTGGTGACATTCCTGCGAGACGCACGTTAGGACCTTTTAGTTTGATGAACACATTCAATTAACGACCAGCATAGATAACACAGAACACAGGCAGACCGTTTGAGATCAGCACTGAAGACCGACACGGTGACAGGGCCAATGAAGGGACTTCCTTTGAGGAAAAGGCGGGAAAAAGTATTTTTAAAACGTTTTAAAAGTCAGATTAAATTCAGCTTACACAGCTGGTGTGAGATCAGTGCGCTGTCTGCTTGGTGCTTTATGATATTCTGCAGGACTGAAGATATGGGAGAAGTTTGTAGGAACAGTTTGACAATTTGGGAAAATATGCTTTTTTTTTTAGCTGAGAGTTACACCGATACCATACTGTTGTTTGTGCATTAAATATGAAGCTACAGCCATTTAGCTTAGCTTAGCATACAGACTGGATACAGAGGCTAGCCCAGCTCGGTCCAAAGAGAATGAATGTGTGCACCTTAAAGGCTCAACTTGGTAAATCCTTACATTTGTTTATTCAACATCTTTAAAACAGATTAGGCATTTAACGGAAAAGTATGTTGTCACAATTTTTGTAATTGATTGAAATCATTTGTAAGCAGAAATGTCAAGCATTGTCTAGTTTGAGTAACAAAGTCAAACCAATTTGCTTTTACTTTTGGCAAAATTATAGTCAAGTTTACCAAGATTGGTCGGAAGAAACAAGTTATTTTTAAATATTTTTACAGACAAATTGATTAATCGATAAATTATATGGCAGATTAATCACTAATATGTGCTTACAGCTCTAGTGTTCAATCTTTACAAAGACAAGCTAGATTTATGCTAAGCTAACCAACAGTTTGCAGCTTTATAATTGCCGTACAGATTATGAGTGGTATCAATTTCCCCAAATGTCAAACTAACTGTTACGGTTTGAAGTTGGCGGATGTGCAAGAGGAAGAAGACTCCCTTCTGCTCATAATTAAAAAAAAAAAAGACATTTGATGCTCGTGGACTTGGACTGCACAGACACACGCATGTAGGCATAAAGGACGCGCCGCATTATGCTCTTTGGCTGAGTTCAGGCGTACATAGCACAGGCTTTCACACTCACCAACCAATCAGAATACTCTAGATATTAATGGCACTGGCCATAAGGCAGGCAGCTAGACTGAGTGCGGAGGAACCTACAGTGTAGCAGAAGAAAAACATGAGGTGGTGACGGTGTGAGACTGTGGTCAGAGACGGCACAACCGGAGTGTGCGCGGCTCTTTTTCATAAGAGTGTGTAAAGAAAAAAAAGCCAATAATTACAATCCACGGCGCAGGAAAACAGAAGTACACACTCACAGGTAGACAGTACAGACGTGAACTGCAGGGGTGCATTATACAGGAGAAACGAACAAAAGGCTGCCCTGAAATGACTAATGAACTAGCTTCAAAACATACACAATAATACAACATTAAGTTTGAGATATAACGAAATTAGGCTGCATTTATAAGTAATAGTACCTGCCTTGTACATACACAATTCAAATAAAATGACACAAGTAGCTAGGGTACTTGTCTTATCAAAAATATGTAGCTTTGGTAAACAAGTTATGTAGAGAACTGTTGTTGTGTGGATGTGAGAGATCACTACATGACATCTAGGAATCAAGGGTGAGAACGTGTTTGAGGCCATAAAGTCAACGAGAGGAGGAGCAGGCTTAGAGTTCCTCCCCCAATAA
This sequence comes from Eleginops maclovinus, assembly GCF_036324505.1. NCBI lineage: Eukaryota > Metazoa > Chordata > Actinopteri > Perciformes > Eleginopidae > Eleginops > Eleginops maclovinus. The sequence continues at coordinate 3,706,787 of NC_086353.1, forward strand.
AATCCTCTGTCCTCTCGTCTCGTCGCCAGCTGATGAGGAACAGAGACAGCGAAAAGGCAGCGAGACTCCCGAATGGAAAATAAAAAACTGCTTTCTTTACCGTCCCGAGCACCGATTGAAGAGTTTCCGTGGTAATGTAGCAGCATCGTAATGGTCTGCGGAGGATTAGACACCTCCAGAGCCGAAGTGGAAGACTACTTTATCTCCTCTCTCCTTCCAGCAGTCCCCTCACCCGTTTTCCATCCATCGCAGTGGAAGACTGGTCAGATTTTTGTTCAACAGCGCCTCAAATGTCCACAGTGGAGACAGGTGAAATAACTTATGTTCCTCCGCCCCCGTTTCATCCGGTCTTCACTTTTATGTGGGTTTGATCCAGGCACGACATCCAGATAGTCCATAAAAATAACCGACCTCCTTAATACTCGAGCGTCTACCGTATCAGCACCATCTCCCCTCCGTCACACGTTGCTTCTTCCCTCTTTCTACTTTCTTTCATTCCTCGCGGTTGAATTTCTATCCATTGTTCTTATCTCCTTTTTTCAAATGATCTTTTTTTTTCTTTTCACCAATTTCTGCGTCATCTTCCTGTTCCCACATTTCAGTCAACCTTCTCCACCTTCCCGATGATCTTCTCCTCGAAGATGGGCAAGATGGCGTCATCGTCCCGAACCTCCTCGAACACTACACCGCAGTCAAACTCGTCGCTCACTTTCTTAAAGTAGAACCTGCAGGAAACAGAAAAGGGTGATTATTTAGGAGCCAAAAATGTACTGCAAACCTGAATATTTCAATGTGAAGTGGCGAAATAAAGAAATAAAAAAGATGTTTGTCTGTTTTACTTCTTTATTTCGCCACAACAGGTAAAAAAAACACATGCTTGTGCGCTAATCCCACCACCAGGTGCCTTCAAAAAACCGCCTTCAAAGTAAAGCATAAAGAATTATTGTAACTAAAATAATTCCAATAAATAATAATTAATTTAATATAAACAAAACACAGCAAAAAACACAAGTTTAATTATTAAATAACTTAAATCAATATATAGCTCCAACTCAATATCTGCATGCTCTCACCTGTAATGGCCCTTTTTGGTAAGCAGCTCCTTGAACTGGCCCAGAGTCACCACGCGGCCTTTCACTGATGTCCGGTACGGGATTGGTTCTCCACAAAAGTAGTAAGCGACGGTCATGTTCTCACACACCTGGCGCTTGGCAGACGATTTATGCCTGGAAGAAGAAAAACATCCATATTGAAACACTCAAGAAAACATATAGACAACTCAGAGAGGACTTGTTGTTCTGGGTAGAGATGCACAGATGTTCAACAATTCAGGAATATCAGGATAAACTACACATTCAATTAAATTCAAAACGGCACGTAGTTACAGGTCCATTTCTCACTTGTTGAATTGGGCATGTTCACAGGGGTGATGTTTTTTAATTAAACGACTTGGCAATTACACATTTCATTTAAAATCAGAGCCTAAATTGAAAGTACAGCCATGATAAGTTGCATTTTTCTGTCTCCATCTGCTTAATAACTTTTAAGAACACATTTAAGACAGAAGTGTATTGTTTTAAAGTGTGCAGAAGCCTAACTAGCCCCAATCGGAAGCATTTGTGTACTTTTTAACCCAGAGGAACATATTTAATGTGCAAACAAGCGGGCGGTGTTGACCCGTCGGTGCATCGCCACCCACCTCTGCTTGGCCTGCTGTAGTGCGTTCCTCCTCCTCTCCTCCTCCAGTCTCCTCCTAGCCTCTTCCAGCTGGGTGAGGGGGTTGGGCGCCGGGTTGGGGGGCATGGCGGGGTCCTGGATGAAAGGATGCGAAGGTTGGACCTGCGTGGACGACGAGCCGGGGATGGCGGGGGACACTGTAGACGGGTTGTTACGCAGCTGCGCCGACACCCAGGGGTGCACGGCTCCCGGTCGCTCCACTGAGGTTGGGCGCGGCGACTCGCTGCTGGGTCCCCCCCTCCTCGAGCTGCTGGTGCTGCCACTGGGAGAACAACCGAGAGGGAGAGTCAGGAATAAGTTCTGCCTGACACATAAGCTTCAAATGGTAAATCAAGTAAAGCAAAATCTCTAATTTATCTGGTAAAATAAAGGTTTCGATAAGTCGTCTGCTCTTTGTCCGGTGCTCGGCCTTAATTCCTCACCCATGAGAGGTCTTCCTCTGTCTGTCTCCCTCCATCATCCACTGCAGGATCTTCTGGTTCCTCTCCAGATCCTCCATGGGTACCTGGCCCTCCATCACGCGCCCGCTCTCCTCTCCTTTGCCCGGCGTCTCGGATGTCTTCTTACAGCCCCTCCGGGACAGCGTGCTGCCTTTACTGCTGCAGAGCGGAACACACACAGTCAGGTCATCTGAGCAAAAGGCGGCTGAGAGAAAGCCTACATGTTCCAATGATACGCTTGCTTGTTTACCGAGTACATTTTGTGTCTTCATGGCTGTAAAGGTTTACATTTGTAATCCTAAACTAGCAAAAGAGGGATTGTGTGTTGAGCTAAAATCTCTGACAGTATGACCTAATGTCATGTCTTACACTTGAAAATATCAGCTACTCAGTCTGTGGCTCACAATAACATATGGGGACCATTCCTAAAACACTTGAAGCAGCTTAATGCATGATGATGGGGTACTTTGATTGACTTCTGACAGTACTGTCTACTATTATCATCATTTTTAATGACTATTATTTGTGTTTATGTATCTTATTTTAACTATTGTCCTTGAGTTCCAGCTATTGTCTCTTTTGTTTTGTATTCCAGAGATCTAATTTCCTTGCACATATTGCTCTGGTCTGTTTGGGACTGGGGAAGGGGAACATGTGTAATGTGTTGATGTTTGTTGTTAATATTTGAGGAAAAGAACATCTCTGACAGTAATTTCTGCAGCGTGTACGCCTCAGTGAGTGCAGAAATCTAGCAGTAACCTAGCTGTTGATGTGTCTGACAGCCCTTATTCGTCTATAAATATGTACCTAACTGAGTCACGTTTATTTTATTGCACTCGTTTGTTATTCTAGTATAATCCCCTTTGTCTGTATTATTGTTACAGATCACAGCCTAAATAAAATCACCATGACCAGGACACGTATTCATATCGTGAGCAATCTTTAACAACCTGACTTCCAGAGACCCAACCTCCTGTATAACGGCACATTTAAACAACCTGTCTTACCTGTAGCCCATGCCCTCGTGCGTGCTGGCTCCGGCCCCGTCGGCGTAGTTGCGACTCCTCCCTGCGTACTGGCTGGCCGGGTCTCCGTTCCACATGGGGTTGGCCTGAGACCGAGAGCCCGTCTCCTCCTGTCCTCGGTGGTGATACAGCTGCTTGTGATGCATACCTGAGACAGACGTCACAGAGAGACACGTTAGCGACGCACTAAAACGCACGACTGCTGGAGTTTGATTTGAAGTGCTGGCATCTGTAATCGAGAGCTTTGGTCTGTTTTCACTCGTGAATAAACAGTATTGATCCTATACCTGTCCTGCTGTTGAAAACACTCAGTAAAGTATCTCTGGAAAACCAACGGGCTTGAGTTTAAGTGTCACAAGCAGGGTGGGAAAGACACCAAATAAAGAGTTATGGGATGTCAGTCGGGATTTTTATGCTATTAGTCCAGATGAGGAGCAGTGAGAGCAGCAACATGTTTTGATGAACATCTCCCCTCCAAGGCTTCTTACCTTTGACCCCTGCAGGAGGCAGACTGTGGCCTCCCCCTCGGTGTGGGGGACAGTGAGGCGGTCCGATCCCCCCGTCGGGTGAACGGGACGATTTGGGGGGAGAATGTCGACCGCCGCCTCCTCCTAAGGTGCTGTTGGTTGCCCCCGGCGACTGGCAGCCCGGCGTTTTCATCACGCGCTGCACGTGCTCGTCCAGGATCGACTCCGGGTCGTCGTCGAGGCAATCCTCCATGGCAACCAGGCCACCGTACGTGGCGGCCGTGTTTGCAGTGGTCTCTGAGTAACGGGCGCCGTAGAGAGGCGGGAACGCCGACGAGGGGAGGGGGAGTGGTATGCTGTGAGAGGATATGGAGGCCGCCACGGAGACGTCAGCGTCGTCACCCTCTTCTTCCTGTTGGGGGAAGAATATAGATCAGTATTGAATTCAAAATGCACATAAAGACACTGACTGTCGCTGTGGGCATGAACAACCGGTGTATGAAATACGTTTGGCTTTAGTGATGGATATAATAGTATGGTCACTTTTAGTTTACTTAACACTGAATTGCATGAAATCATCTGCTTTTAGTTTTATGTATGTTTGACTGTGCGTGTGCGGAACAACAGCTGAATGGGGATCCTGATAATGTCATATACAGGAGTCATGAAGGTATTTTTTAAGGAAAACTCAACACTTTTTAGGCCTTTCATTTTCATTTGAGGCCTGAAGTATTTTTTGACACACTTTGAAATTAATTGAGTCATAAAGTTTGTATTTATTTTTGTGATCATATTTGAGGACTTGGACAAACATGATGAACTGCTTGAAAATTCCACCATTTTTAAGGCATTTTACTGTTGTGTTTATTTTATTTACACTCGTTTGTAGTTATTTCACTAACATATGATGAAAATGTGATAATTCAGGGAGGGCTTATTTGTTTATGAGCTATTCTTTCTGCTTAACCACTACAGCTCACTTTGTTTCTCGTACCTTGTCTGTTAAATTGTCTGTATTAATAATGAATACGCTTTAAAACTTTTCCAACTACCACTACATATTTATGTACAGAATAAACATACTGATTATTGCACTTCCTTATCATTTCATTTAAAGCGGAATAAAACATACATTTCTCAAAATAAGTCTCCTCAATGTTGAAAGACGTGGCATGCTATTGAATCCAAGTCGTAAATCAATGCACACCTTTGAAACATTTTCAAGGACTTCCAGCACCCGTGGGAGCCCTGTGTAGCGATTCAATAGAGTGTCATTCATTAAAAAGATTCTCTGTGGAGGACCTGCTGTGATATCCACTCATAATAAAGTGTTTCTGAGAGAAGGCCACCAACCCTGTGTGAATAACTGGCGTGACCGATCGCATCACATCATGAAGAGCAAACGCAAACACACACGCAGAAGCGGGAATACACTCACCAGTCGTACTCTCTTCAGCCTCTCTTCGAGTCGTTCCTGAGCCTCTCGCTCTCGGAGGACCGTCTCCAGCCTGCTGATGAGCTCCGCTGCAAACCTTCCCGGCTCTACGTGGATGTCCTTTGGCATACGGTACGTGCGCTGTAAGACACAAAAAATACATGTTCATAATCCTTCACACACCTGGGGGAAAAATGAGATGAGATTTCTGTTAATTAACATGTAAAAAAAACTGTTGTCATCAGGCTTGGAGTTTCGTCATTTTAGGGGCAAAGCCATTTGGCCTTTTGTGTCACAGATTTCTTTAGGGCACAAAGGCCATTTAGGGGAAAATTAGGATTTGGAGCTTACAAATAAACAACTTCACTTTCTGATAATAAAACACATGAAAGACATGGAAAACAAATGACTTTTTTACTACACTGCGCATTGAATAGAGTAGTTTTTCATTCAATGTCTGCGGCAAAAAATAAATCACAAGTGGAGCAAAGCGCTCGCAGCCCCACTGACACATCATCTCATAAGTCAGAGCTGATTGGCTGTAAATGTGTGTGTGAAAAGTGTAGTTATGCAGAGTAAACCAGCGCTAAATAATACAAACAGAACATGAAAGAAGTTGACCATGTACTGGAGCTTTGGTGAGCGCAAGTATAGTTTATGTATCGATGGATCGATTGCTATTGTAACCACGGTGACGAGTGTCTGTTTTCCTACAGTCGGATGTTTTCACGCTGAGGCATCACGGTTGTTGTTATTGTTAAGTTTTGCTTTGTGATGGCGCTCTTTACTCCATGTATTAAGGTACAAAAAGCCTTTATATATATCTTACTTGTTCGTGCCCCACCAGTTTTGTACATATAAAAACGCCACTGGGTGAGGAGAAGGGAGGTTCCTAGAGAGAGAGACGGGGGAATGCTATGGGAGAGCTAACGGTATATATGTGTGCGAGTAATAATTAACATACTTCTTTGTTGTTTTGCCGTGGTTCCGGACGACAGTAACCCGTCTCAGAAGTGAATAAACTCACGGACAAAAAGAGACACGAGGCCTCCTAGGATTCTTACAGCGAGACGATGATGATTGATTGATACGATGATGACACGTGAGGTGCGCGTAGCCAATCCAAGCTACAAGGACTAATGCAGTTCAGAGCCCAGACCACCGCTCTGACACTTTTAAAGCCACTTCGAGATTTTAACAGTAACAGGGCACAACGGCCATGGTGGCTGTAGGACGTACAATTATTTTCGGGGCATCACGGCCAGACCGAGGGGCAATGAAGGCCATGGCCGTCATGGCCACCGTGAAATTCCCACCCTGGTTGTAACCATGAAACTCTTAAACTGTATTTCTAAATAAATGTTTGTCTCAGTATGTTTAAAATCAATATAATAAGAAGTGTGTGACGGGGTGATACACCATCAGCTGATTGTCGTCTGCTACAATAATTATAATTAAGTCTGCAACAGCCGTGTCTGTCATCTCTCTGTCAGACGAAATAACACCTTCCTGTTATTCTATGAAAGGACTAGTTAAGAAAATAACCACCTTATTAACTGTGACTCCTCAGCCTAAGGCGTTCTAATTATAAAACCAGTTCTCAGGAACAGCTTACATCACTTACATGTTCCTGCAGTAAACACTAATCTTGGAGAGACAGCCTTCAAATATTAGTAGACAGGTGTGGCTGATTCATAACACGCTTGTATTTTTATTTCCTTTTTATATTTACGCCGAGGTTACCTGGCATTTCTTTGAATCGTCTCAGTGCTAAATCATGCTAAATTATTATTGTTATTTCATAAAATTACTGGTTTAATTCATCGTTTTTCTCTGTAGTCAGGACTAGGGCTGAACGATTAATTGCATTTGCGATAATATCGCGATATGACAAAACGAGATTTTCCAACCGCAAAGGCTGCGATTCATCTGGTCACGTGACTTGGGAGCGAGCCGAGCCGAGCCTAGCGAAGCCGAGCAGGCAGGGAAAGAAGTCGACGTTGCGATTGAACCTGTTGCACAATGGCCTCAGGCTCGTCAGAAGAGTGCACGGCTGGAAGTTTGGTACCAAAGAGGGGCGGCACGTCAGTTGTGTGGAATTATTTTGGCTTTAAAAAGGAAGATGCTGCACAACGTCAGGTATCGTGCAGAACGTGCCTCGCTACTGTTGCTACCTCACGAGGTTCACGATTGTAATCACGATTGATTTATTGCTTGTGTTTGTTGAAAAATACATGAGAAGAGGACCTTGAAAAAAAAAATCGCATATTAAATCGCAATTAGATTATTTTCCAAAATCGTTCAGCCCTAGCAGAGACACAGTTTAGTGAGTGGTGTGTGTGTGTGTGTGTGTGTGTGTGTGTGTGTGTGTGTGTGTGTGTGTGTGTGTGTGTGTATGTGTGTGTGTGTGTGTGTGAGACTCACAGGTATATGAGGTAGGGGCACACGTCCATTGGCTTTGGCACTTTCATGCATCTCTTTACGATGCTGCTTCCGATATCTGTATGGAGGAATACCATCTCTGCACACAAAGAGAAACAACAATCAAACACAGATCCGAACCGCAAGCTGAAATCTGAAAGTTTTAATCCAGGAAACAAATCAATGAAGAAGTGTGTGAATGAATTCGTGTATGCAATAACTGTGGGTCTATCTGCGTGAACTCACACACTGCTGTCGGGCAGTGACAGTGTGTCAGCGTCGCTCGACATGCTCTGCTGCTCACTGTCGTTGGCACTGGTTGCTGGAGCGCGAGCGTAGCCCATGTTAGCGTAGTACGGGTTCACCGGCTCCCTCCACGGCCTGAGGACGAGAGGAGAGAATATAATGAGGTCCCAATCAAATGCTGACTCATGAACACATCCATGTAAACACAGGCGAGGGTCAGCGGAAAGCGAGGGTGTTTTGTTTTCTTACAATGAATACAATCTATCTGTTGGTTGATTTGAACTCATTTAATTCGTATTTTGATCATAAAAATATTCAGCATTTTAACACAATTAACCTTGTAATCTTCTTCCACGTCGTTTCTTTTACGTACAGATTGAAGTGTTTTATGTCACACGTGAAAATCGAAACGGGCCATCTGTAGTATTCCACAATTTTAGGGTCAAACGATATTGCCAGGATGCACAGCAGTTTTGTTATAATCAATTTCCAGGCAGCTTCCTCCAATAGGTTAGCAAAATCACTCATAACACTTGGATCAGATTTATTTGTATTTCTATCTTTGTCCTGTATATATATATTATGTTGCATTGTTAGACGAGCTTAGGACCCAAGACTTTCATTCATCCATAACTGCACTGTAGCTACTCTGTGCTTAATATAATAAAACCCTCGAGTCTTGAAAATGTTCTTGTATTTTTCTTGTTTTTTTTTTAAATAGCGTGTAAAGGAGAAAGTGTTTGGAAGGCTTTAGCATTAGCTCCAACATTTTTAACAGTAAAATGGGTTAGATATTAGACGGTGGTTTAACGTTTAATGATAAAATTAAAATGCATCTCTGTATCATTAGCACGGTCGACTAAATGACTGTAAATGATTCAGTGTGGATATCAAAAAAGTACACAACATGCCGACTGCAGAGGCTGGGGATTGAACCACTGACTGTCTGATTGGTGCACGCACACACACACACACACACACACACACACACACACACACCTGTACTCCCTGCTGTCCGGCCGCCTCCTGTTGTTCGAGGCTCTCTGCGGGGCCGTGTGCATCAGCAGGCTTTGAGTCAGCCTTCCAGCCGGTGTGTCTTCTCCACACTCCTCTTCATCCTTCTCCTCGTCCTCCTCCCTCACTCCTCCTCCGCACCTAAGATCAGAATGAAAAAAAGCAACACTTGTCATTCATTCATAATCGAATGGTGTGTCACTGAGCAATTCAAAACAGTGAAATGTAGCTTGGTTTGTAATGTTGACGTTCAAATTCTGAATCGATCAATGTATAAAATGTCAATTATAGATACGTAAAATGGATCAAATGTCTAGTAGCCTAGAGGAGCAATAATTATTAGTATTATTTTAAGCCCTTTTTGGATTAACCTGCTAACTACATGTATTTATGTTGAAGAAAATGATGGGTTAATCAAATCAACAAATTGATTTATTTAAAAGGGTAAATTATTCAGATTAATCACTTTATTCAAATGAAGGATTTCTGGGTTATAACTTTACCAAACAACTTCAATTAAAGCTTTGATAGTTAAAATTGGTACAGCCATTATTTCTTGTTGAATGATCCTATATGCCCGACATGGATCCTGTGCCATATGAAAACATTAGTGGTGCTTCATCTCACCTCCACTCCTCATCCTCAGCGAGCGTGGGCAGGTACCCAGGTACGGACTTGGCTAGCCCCGATGAAGGGCTCTGATCGCTGGGGTTGGGCTTGGGGCTTTCTCCTCCGGTCCGAGTGTACTCCAGGTACAAGTCGGACTTCAGGAACAGAGGGTAGGTGTTCTCCTCCATCATGCCCTGGATCTCTGTCTGGGCCTGGAGCATACACACAGCCGTCACACATCTGGACTCAGAGCTTGTCTTAGGAACTAAATGTTGCCTGAAGGAGTTACTATCATTCTCTATCTATCAATACACATATTATTTTCAGACTCAGGGTTAGTGGCATGAAATGTTTTGTAATGGCTCCTGCATCACATTTGTTTTCTCTTTAGGCTCAACCTCAGGTCCAACCAGTGTTCTGTTATCTGAATCTTTTAAACATCAAATCTGCAGATTTTTCACAGCAAATGAACACTCAGAAGGCTTTGAGTTCTGCGACACTGAGATTATCTTGTATTCAAAACTAGCAGGATTTACGGAAGCATTGCACATCTCTACGCAGATTTTGCGTGATGCAACAGGCTTTAAAACTTTGATTTTTACAGAGATATGGGGTGATTAGGTGTACATCACCATCCAACAACAGATTATGAAAGATATACAGTTACTCAACAAATGCTAGCAGAGAGTCTTGTAAACAAATGGCCATTATTGGAAGTAGTCAAGTCCTTTCTTTTAGACCACAATTATAAAAAAGATTGACACTTCATCACGCATTTCTATGTATAAAAAAAAACAGCGAGTAAAACATATAGATAGAAGAGTGCCCTGCTTTTACTTTTGAAGAGCTGTCACAGCCTTATACAACCACAAAACATCCCAGGAAGCGTTTGAGGTACTCATTACTATAACTGCCTTCGACTGTAGAAGCCCAGGTCTAGTTTTAGGTCCTTCCCCCTCAAAAGACTCTTAAGTGGGGTAGTACTAAAGGTAGCTGAAAGTTAAAGCAAAGCATTACCCTGCGACTGATTTGCAATGTGAAGCATTAATTCAGACTGAGAACATGATGAACATCCCATCCATGTGAATAATCTTTCAAGGACACTTGCTACCTACATGTCTCTATACTTCAAATGAAATGCAATTTGTCATGTCAATCTTTTCCAAATACCCTTCACAGTTTGTGCACCGTTCAAAGACTACACGTCATGATGGAGGCAGACCTTGTTATCAAGTTTGTCAAATCTAGAAGTAAACATACAACTGCACTAAGACGTCATCATAGACACAGCCTGAAAACACTTGGTCCCCTACTGTGTACTGAGGAAAAGTGGGAAGAGTTGTAAAAGATTTGCAGACAGCGCTGCCACCAGAACAAATGTGGGTGTCATACGTTATTCTGCAGGCCTGCACAGCGAAGCAGTAGCCTAACATCTCACAATTTCAATCTATATTCTGTACTGAGATCAACAACAGACAGCCTGTGAGCATTTTAAAACAATTTCCACTCTTCTGTGGAATCCAACATGCTGTCATTTACAAACATTAACTCAGGGTCTTTATTACCTGTTCAAACATGGCAGGGTCTGGATGCGGCTTTCCCACACAGTCTCTGATGAAGCTCTTTGTGGCTCCTTTGATCTGCCTGGAGACAATCCCACTTCCGTCTACAATGTACTTCCTGTAGATGGCCTTGGCCAGCTTTGCCCTCTTCTCCTGGCTCGTCTTCCTGAACCCGGAGCAAGCAAACCAGAAGTCGAGGAGGTCTGCACACCCTTCCTGACACAGGAAGTTTCGGAACAGCTGGATGCCTTCCTGGTCGTCTAGAAGAGAGTGAAGCGACTCTGCCCACTTCAGGTACGGTGGAGTCGGTGAAGCCGAGCCCTCGGGTTCATACCCTAAGTCCAGATCCGGACGCCGCGGGGTCGCAGACGACGAGGAGGGCGTGTAACTCGATTGATCCCCCATTTTAGATGATAACGTTGACGGGGGATAGCCGAGTGTTTGGGAAAGGGTGTTTGAACGGGTGCTGACCGACTGGACTGGGGGGTCCACATCAGATCCCTCCTCACCAGGAACCGGGGGTCGCGGAGCATCCTCGGTAAAGTGGGTTGGGCCGCTCAGAGAGGCCACAACCCCACCGCCGCCCCTGAACCCAATCCCATGTAATTCTCTGACAACACTCATGTCTCTGGCTGCACAAGGCAGAGGTCAGATCTTCCTCTGTAGCAAGGACTTTGCTGGCAAACAATTCACCCTACGATGAAAACGAGAAAAAAGCGGTTAGTGGTAGGAGTGGAAAGTTGATGAAAAAGGAAATAAACATTGGGATAAAACGATAAAGATAAGCCTCTTTATTGTGTCGGACCACATATGTATGAAGCACTATTAATAAGCAACAATACTAGCAGACCAGACACATAGGCTATATGATCAGAAAAATGTTAATTTGACACCTAAACTTGCCAACCAACAACTCAACAACTGTATGACAGAAGCTCGTATCAAAGCCTAGAACTGATATTGAAGAACTGATATACAAAAGCACAGTAATGGTTTAAAAGCAATATAAATCAGTGCGTTACAAAGAGATGACTTTACAAACGGCTCCAACGTTTGGGAAAGGCACCGTGTACTACTGATACCTAATGTTTGATGAGCCTTACGCGGCAAACAAATGTGAACATGATTTTGTTTTGACAAGTATTGACTTCTGCAGCCACAAACATCTCACTTTCACTACAGTATTATTGTCAAAGCATCAGTATCAGTGGGTTAATAACACCGTCAGTTACTCGCAAATAGCAAGACTCAATAAAAATGTTATTGTTGTGTCTTGTGTTGAGTACATTTCCAAGATAAAATTGACCCATTACGCTTTTGTTGTCAGTTAAAACAGATGTCAAATCAAAGCTAACACCAGTGGAGTAAAGTAACTTAGTACATTTACTCAAGTTTAACACCGAGACACTATTCCTTTACTAGAGTATATTACTTCACACTTCCATCCCACTATAATTCAGAGGTAAATCGTGTACTTTTACTCCACTACATTAGTGTAATACCTTTAGTTACTTTACAGATTTAGATTAATGATGTGAAATATAATCGCTTGAATCAGACTTTAGTTCACCTGGAGTAAATTCAGCAGCTACCCTGCAGTATACAAAGCCATTCAAACTAGCTGCACCTTTACCAGCTCTGAGAACACTTTAATGATCAATAACTATAAAACATATCAGTGATATTATTCTGAAATGGACCAATCAGACAATGAGTACTTACTTTCTGTACCACACGTGTATTTTGATGCCAACACTTCTGTACTTTTACTTGAGTAACATTTTGAATGCAGGACTTTTACAGAGCATTCCTACACTGTGGTACTTCTTCTTTACTCGAGTACAAGATCTGAGTACTTCTTCCCCCTCTGCTTTGGGGATTTGTATTAATGATGTTAAATATATAATCAACAGTGATTCAGACTTTAGTTACACCTGGAGCAACATTCACAAGCTACCCTGCAGCATACCCTGGAATCAAAACGAGCTGCACCTTTATAAGCTTTTATAACACTCCAATGCATCAATAATTATACTCCAAACATATAACATGTATATGTCCGGCCAATCTGCATAACGGGTACTTTTATTACCGGTACTTTATGTATATTTGGATGCCAATACTTCATCTGCAATGCAGGACTCTTACTTGTATCATAGTATTCCTACACTGAGGTATTTTTACTTTTACTGAAGTACAAGATATGAATATTTCTCCCACCTCTGGCTAACACTTTGTATAGCTGAACATCATTTTCTAAATAACCAACTGTAATGTTAACAAGCTAAGACAGCTAGCTAGCCATGTAGCAATGCCACCACCAATGCCAGTGCTTTGAAGTGGGAATCTCATTCATCTTGGCCTGCAAAAAGACGGTGGGGGGATGGGTACAGAAACAAACTCTACAACCACACAAGACGGGCCTGCAAAGCAAAAACACTCCCAACACCAGCGAACTCTGTTAACGTATTCATATCAAGTAAACTCGCACCAAAGCAAGGGCAACTTTCCTACTGATTAACGCAAAGAAACCAGCCGATCTAACATCAAACAAAACAAGAAAGCGAGGGCACGTTTTCCACTCTACTGGCTGCAGCGCCAGCTAGCTTGGTGTGTTAGCTAGTTTTAGGTTAGCTTGTTAGCTTAGCCAGCTAACGTCCCGTTTGTTTTCCAACAAAAGTGTCCGTCCTACCGTCTCTGAAAGCCCGATCCCCGTAATCCGCTGCATTGGGGATACTGGCGCGAACTGTGTGCCCCGAAAAGCAGCATAAGGAAAGCTTTTCTGGTATTAAATATTAACGAAAATCACCCGTCGACTAACCCCCTTAACTCCCCATGGTGGCTGGGTTTCTGAGCAATAATACAGAGCGAGAGAATACGTGCGTGCACGCCGAAGCCGTGCGGTGTTGTAGTACGTTTGTAGAACTACAACTACCAGAATCGAGACACACTGCGCGTCACCATGCTACAGTCAGTGGTGAAAGTAACTACACTATTTACATAATTTCACAGGTGGAAGAAGTACTTAAATATTGTACTTGAGTAAGTAGTAGTAGTAGTAGTAAGTACCAGAGTGTGTACATTACCAGTAAAAGTCCTGCGTTCAAAAGGTTTAAGTAAAAGTACAAAAGTATTAGCATCAAAATATACTTAAAATACCAAAAGTAAAAGTACTCATTCTGCAGATTGGTCCATTTCAAAATGATCTATAATATATGTTTTGATTATAACTATTGCTGCATCGAAGCGTTATCAAAGCTGGTAAAGGTGCAGCTAGTTTGAATTATTTTGTATTCTGCAGGGTAGATGAGCCAGTTCACCTCCTGGGCCACTGCCGAGGTGCCCTTGAGCAGGGAACCAAACCCCCAACTGCTCACTGGCTAAACTGGCTGCCTCTCCACTCTGGATCCTCTCAATGCATGTGAATATGTGCATATAACTGTGTATTGTATGTAACTTTAGAAATGCATGTCTGTGTATTAAAAAAAAGAAACAGGGTGGAAAAAGTGAATTTCTACTTACTTCCCACCTCTGACTACATGAATTAAATGTTAGAGGTAAAGAAGTTTTCTGGGATTTTATTTAAGTAATTATACGTTTTTTAAAACCTGCATTTAAAAGCTTACCAAACTACAAAAGTATTAGCATCAAAATATACATAAAGTGAAAGTCGTAATTATGCATACGGGTCCATATCAAAATCACATACATCATATTTTTGGATTATAAATATTGATGCAATAATGTGATCCAATTTGTTGTTTTGCAGCTTGTAAAGGTTGAGCTCATTTTATAAGTAACTTATGTATAACTATAAGTATTAAATAAATAGAGTGCAGTCAAAACTGGAGAAATGGCCAATACATTTCAACACTACCTAAAAATAATGTATGCAGGCTTTATTTAGGAGCTACATCCCAGGACATTAAACAAATATGACGTAAAGGTACACACTATGCAAGCAAATCTCCCTCCGCGAAGGTTACATAAATATATAGTTTATTATTATTACTGATACAGGATCATGTAAGCAGCATTTTAATGTAGGCAGTTGGAGCGGAGTCTCTTCTACCTAATGTATTTACTGTGAGATGGTTTAATTAACTGTAAAAAAAAAACTGTATATGCTCAATCAAAACCTGCTACCTCATTAAGAAAACTATCCCAGAATACATTTTAACTGATCATATGTTTTGTATGTAAAATCTAAATGTATCTGGTACCTTACAGTGTAGTAGAGTAAAAGGTATAATAAGAATACTGGGATAGCATTTAGTTTAATTACAAATACGTGATTATTTTTACTTAACTACAGTAATTAAGTTAATGAACCATAATACCGTCGACAACTGACATTGGATTAAATAAATACAATGATTTCCCAACAATTTAGTGATCATAACAGTTCTACATATTGCGGTTCTATGTCTGGTATGCGAAATTATGCTCAACAGCGCCTCTAGCGACACTAACATGTCATTACATATTCCAACAATATAAAGTGAATTGCAATACAGTCGCTTCTAATTGACTCTAATAAGAAGCCATAACAGTAGCTGTACTTAATATACCGTCACTTAAGATATATACAAAGGCAGAATTAATTAATATTGGTAAAGAAAGACGCAGGCACAGCAACACAGACAACATGACCAGGTAAGACACAGTTTACAGTGCGGGACAAATCTTAGATAAACCAGAATCAGAGAGAAACAGAAACAACAAGGACAAGGAGGAAAGGTTTTCTTACCTCTGCACAGGAGTTCAGTAAACGGAGCCTCCACTGGAAGAGAGACCGACAGGAAAGACAGAGCATGCCGCCTGTCACCCTCCTCCTCCGGGCTGTCAGACAGTCAGGAGCACCGGGCTGCCACCGGGTGTGTGTGAGAGTCTGTGAGAAAAAAGAGAGAGAGAAAGAAGAGAGAGAGGGAGACAGAGAAAGATTAGACTACAGTTTACAGCCATTCATTTCCTCTTAATATTACAAATTGCATATAAAAAAACACGTTAAATAATTGTTGCTGATGAAATGTAAAGTATTATAAGTTTAATAGACTGAGAGAATGACAAGTTAAATGACTCAGTATGCATAAATACGTTATGTTGTTATGTTATGATAGAATATTATATTATCCCGTTTTATCAATAAAAAATACTGAAAGATCTACCACAATTATCTGACACGTGCACCATTGAATCTAATACATACACTGAATTACTATCCGAGCATCAGACGTAAATTACAGTCATGTGGAGTTTGCATCAACAGGTTATTAGTGTCTGGATCTTTTGACTATACATGTAACATATGATTTTGAACTGAATGTAAACTAGGAATTGTACACAAAAGTGACCTTCAGTCTGTCTCTCTGGTGTTCACTGTAAGGCGTATTAAAGTAGCAATAGACATGTACGGCTGTGGAATAATAACACCATGGGAATCATGGGGTTGTAACATAATAGTTTACCATGCTTCCTGTAGTCACTCAGGCCAGCTGTCCCATGAGGAGGAGGTCAGGTCAGGGGGCTCAGGTGAGGTCCACACCCCCATCCACACCTTCGCCCACTCTGAATGGACATTTCCTCCATGGTAATCTGAACCTGAAAAACCAGCATTGAGAAATCAAACTGAGTACTAAACATCTATTCTCCTCCGCGCTTTAACTCTCATTTAAAACTGATTTCTGTAACGGTTATATCGCATTACAAAGTATAGAACACAGTATGTACAATTACAGAACAACAGGATATTCATAATGTGTAAGGATGGATATTTTCTGTGATTTTGGTCTTTGAATAACCAAATTAAGCTTAAGATTTGAGACTAAAAGGCTATTTTTGGCTAAATTAAAGCATATCTTTGGACTAATTTAAGTATTGTTCCTTAATTTGTTTGCTCTTATTCATATTATATTATTATGATATTACAGTATTGTAAATATTTCCTTAAAGAACCAAAAATAGAGGAGGATGAAACCCTCTTTACTTGTCACATACATGCACACAGCAGAGCACACACAGTGAAATTGGTCCTCTAGTATTAGGAGCAGTGGGCAGCTATTGTGCAGCGCCCGTGGAGCAATGGGGAGGGGGGATTGGAGGTATCTGGTGCCTTGCTGAAGGGCACCACAGCAGGGTCTAGGAGGTGAACAAGGATCTCTCCAAGGAGCAGTCCTCTTTCCATATTTCAAGTCTGTTTGGGGGCTTGAACCGGCGACCCTACGATTCTCAGTCCAAGCCCCTACTGACTGAGCCACGGACTGGACATGCTGGAAATATGATCACATATTGATGATTCCTGACAGAGATATTAAAGATTTTCTGCTGGAAATGTTTGGTTTTTGCAGCTTTTCCCACCTCTACTTGTGATATACTTCTCAAACTATTTAAATGTCTTCAAACAGACAATCAGTGTGACATTGTTAAGAAGAGAGAAGCCTGAATGCAGTCTGCAGTAATGAAGACAGGCAGAGTTGTTTCGCAGTGATGGTTGGAGAATATAATGATGAAATGTTTCGCAGTGTGTTTGATTGGCAGACTTTACATGATGCCAAGCGAAACATGCATTATGGAAATGTATTCATAGCACTTTGGCTTATATACTCAACAGTAAACACACACACACACACGCATGCGTACACAGGTTCCTGCTGCAACAGGCTGGTGTTGTTATGGTTGCTGCAGAGCCCCCAGAGACAATGAGCAGAGACAAAGAGAGAATACTGAGGAAGATGAACTTGACCTTTATGATGTCTTGGTGAGGAAAGGGTTGGGGGCATGTTGGTACTTATGAATCTATAATGACTCTCGGCTATATGTGTGTGTGTGTGTGTGTGTGTGTGTGTGTGTGTGTGTGTGTGTGTGTGTGTGTGTGTGTGTGTGTGTGTGTGTGTGTGTGTGTGTGTGTGTGTGTGTGTGTAACAAAGGTCTGAGCTCTTAGCTGAAGAAAGGTCATCACACTGGGGGGTCACTAACACACCTGGCTGCATGCTTCCTATTTCTGTCAATAAGCTATAGAATTATGAGTTACCGATACTATCACTTGCTTTAAATTATTCTGCTCATTTTCAGGATCATATTTGTATGTTCTGCCTCTCCTGGGACATGTCTCCATGCTTTAATGTTCAAAAAGCTCTTTATTGTTCTCATACTGCCTGTGCTGCAGCTCCTCTTGTCACCCTCTGTCTGAAACCAGAGCCCAGTCTGCTCTGATTGGTTAGCTGGCCGGCTCTGTTGTGATTGGTCAACCGCTTAGAGATGTCCGCCCCTTAGACTATCACCTACAATGTGGTGGAGCGCTAGCCAATAGAAGCGTGAGTGTTACATAGTGATGACATTAAAGGTTACTGAAGTAAACAAAGGAGTCCAATGGAGGCATTTCAGGCAGAGGGGGGGAGTGTGTGGGAGAGAAACTCCCTCTGGAGGGACTTGGGGGTGGAAAATTCCAAAAAGCATATGAAAATCATTAAAAAAATGTCAAAAGTATTTTACTTGTATTTTTTTACGTCCTGTTTTTATTTTTGATCATATGCTGTTATTATTAAGTGTTTTATTTGTGTATCTTATTTAACATTATTCTGCTTTACAGTGTTTTTAAGTTATTTTTATCTCTATTTCCTTCATTTTAAAGCCCTTAGTGCTGCACATGTGCTTTGTATAAAAGGTGTTTTACAAATAAAGTGTATAATTACTTTTATTATCAATTCCCAGTAGAAAAATTTTAATTGTGAAATGAAAAAGGTTACATAGTGACATCATGACTTATAGTTTTATTTTAATGAGTAAACTCTCCGACTCCTTGCTTTAATTAAAAGCTGACCTTTAACATGAACAGCAGTCCCCTTTGAACACTGACCTGACCCGTCACAGTAGGAAAAAGCCCAGGTGTCACTAATAACATTAACAATGGCTGTGTTTTGTTCAAGTGTCTGAGTGAAACCATGACAGTGTGACCCCAGGAGGCTGAAACTGAAGCAGCTAAATGTAATCCAGACACCGTTATCTTCATTATTTATTACATCTTGACTTTCTGTCGTATCCAAATGTCTGTTGTGGGTAATGTTGCAAATCAATGACTAGGACTGCATTATTCCAATAATGGACTTTTAAATATGTGTTCAATCAATGAACGTGATGAATTACGTAGATTTTTCAAAGGCGTTTCAGTTTCAGCTGGATTACCATAGAATGCACAATATCACCACGAAGATATTGATTAATATTGCCAGATTTATATAAAATACTCTCCTGTTTCGCTTCTCCCTAGGCCCTTAAAGCTGACGCCACAACAAAATAAGATAAAGATAAGACATACTTTACTAATCTCAAATTTAGATTTTTTTACAGCATGTAAAACAAGTATTGCACATAATTAGATTTTTTTTAAAAGACTATAAAATAAACAATTATACATTATAAACAAATGAACAAATGAAAGGAAAAAATGTAAAATATCCAACAAATAAAACCCTACTGAAGGGCTAAATTACAGCTAACACACTAAAAAAGTGGGATATTATTTACATTCTGTGTGCAAGATATACATATTAAAAAGGCAGCACTTCTGTAGCAAATTCACCAGCAATTTGAAGAGAAAATATCAGTAGGTTTCTTGTTTTTCTAAGTTTCATTATGGTTTATTGCATTTATTTTCAGTATCTTTGGAAGAAAGCGTCTGATAAATGAAATGAAATGTACTGTAATGTGAAATGGGATATACTGCGGTAGAATTAGCTGTCTTTATCACTCATTCTTCATGGATTCAAGGTTTTATCTTTGTCTCTTTTCAATACAGGATTGCACTATTAAATGTATTTATTTTCACTTCCTGTGCATTGTAACAGATTCTAGCATACTAATTGTATGTGTTGATGAAAATAAACATCAATACAATGCAACAGGTACTGATTAATTACATCGTCAATGCTCAGAACGATCTCCATCGACTCATGACCCTTGCTTGCTGGTTGCACAAACAAAAAGACAAAGAGCCCCGTGAACTCCAAATATTGTCAAGTATGTGATGAAAACAGCTATCCGGCGAAGATAAAAGTGGATTATTAATTCTTAAATTGAGGCAGCCTCCTTTAGACTATTGAGACGGAGCTTTTTGTCAGTGTGTCGGTCCAGCTCAGGGGTCCCTTTGTTCCAGCTGCCACAGCAGATTTGGGCGTCTGTACGGAGGCCTGTCAGAAACAGGCTTATCTCTTGGGGGCCTCCCAGCACAAAGACCCATTTAGATGCTCACAGAGAGTGAAATCTTCATTATATACCTCTTGAAAGAGAAACAGACCTCTTGCTCTTTAAGAAAATTAATTGGAGACAAGTATTTTATGCTTGGCTGCACCGAGAGCTCCAAAACAAAGGATAAGGAGACTCTTGTACAGTGACTCCTTTCATAATGTCGGGCATTTATGGGAGATGTTTTCAGGTCTTTTTGTGAATTAAGACACTTTGACATTGAGAGTTGAAGCTTATATCTTTATCCTGCGACTCATTAATGTTCTTCTACTTCTTAAAATACTAAACTAGAGGACTAGCTGAAATAAAGAATACATATCAACGGTTTCCATCCACGCATTGTCCATTCACATATCTCTATATCATCCATCCCTCCATGCACCTATATCCATCCGTCCATCTGCTTGCCTTTCCCAGCCATGCCTGCAGTAAGAGTGTCAGTATATCTGCCATGGCGTCCTGCTGATGTGTATTGTGATGGGGCTGAATACTCCAGCTACCAATATGGCCTGCACCAATACTGGATTAGCCACAGTGGATTAGCTGCCTGCCCTCCTGCTGCTTATTCAAATATTGTTTCACGTATTGTCATCATCGGGGCAGAGCTGTGGCCCGGTTCAAGCTACAGAATATTCTCAAAGAAAACCCAGAATAAATGTCCATTTCCCGCCCCGACAAAAGCATTTGATTTGATTTTTTTTGCGATGGAGGGTTTTGGAAGGAAACGTCGATTGGGTTTCCGTAAGAGCGTCTGCATCCCTAGGAGAAGAAAGGAGGATGGAAAGATGATGGAAAGCAAAAACCCAAACCAGGGCCGAAATCAGGGCATGAAAGCGTGCCTTGATCTTTGATACATGGTGTTCTTCTTTTTCTTTTTTTCTCCCCTCTCTCCCTTTTCTCCCTTTCACCCTCACACATACACTTGGGAGTCAAGGCAATTGATGTGCTGCCTTTGATGGCAAAGAGAGGCCTATATTAACAGGCAAAAAGACCATGATGAAAGGGCGCTGAGAAAAAAGAAAGAAAATGGGTAGAAAATGTGTTATTAGAAAGAATGGTAAGTCATGATAAATACTTGGGGATGGAGTGATGGGAACCAGACGTCGGGGCGTTGAGGGTTTTGAAGGTTTAACGGCAGCGGAGGAGAGGCTAAAGGTAGACGGAAAGCTTACCGTGCTAGCCCGGCGGTGATGGTGCTGGTGGATGATGTTGGCTTGGTGGTTCCAGTTTGTCATACTGGTGGTCATCCTGTCAGATAAAGGGAAGTGAAAACCATTGGCCGGTTCCTCCTGGAGATGCGGAGGTCTGGACGCCAGTGGACGTCCCACAACAGAAGCAGTCGCCATCTTTGTCCCGTTGTTGTCTTGGATATCCTCTCCTGCGTCTTCATCCCTCCCTCTCTGCTTTGATCATGCCTCCCTCCCTGGCTCTCTGCCGTATGACATCATCACGCAGCGGTATCGACGAGCATCAAAGAAAACCTCTGGGCAGATCTGTGGCTCCGTGCATTTGAAAGGGTTTGTAAATATGGAGTCCTGTAACCCCCCCCTTGAGCTCCCTGCATCCACTGTTCTCCTCTCCCTGCAGATTGGATGGTTTATTTGTCCAATACAAAACTAAACACACACCCACACCACCCATCTCTCAGACGGGTTGTGTCCCGAGGCCCCCTGCTGTGCCCGTAGCGTTTGATGATGTTTTCAACGGCTTTATTCTTCGCAAAGCTTGTAGCTACCGTTTCTTTTCTCCACCCAGTCTCTTCAAGCTGCTGCAACAACTACAACTGCGTCCTTTGGTCAACTTTGGGGATAAATGACAGTTAATTCCTGATCTAGCAAAACTCCTCCTTGAGTGGCGGCCCCTCCTTCCACCCACTTTGACTCTCATCCCCTGCTCTTTCTCTCTTACCTCTTACAGCTGGTCGCTACCATTTCCAATCCTGTTAAAAAGTTGTATGTCCTCTGGAGGAGCCCTTCTGTCTGTCTGTCATCTGCCCGAAAATCACATATACATGTTTCACTGTCACACTCTCAATCCTCCGCGGCAGCTGTTGTCCAATCCAATGGGATCTTCCCCCCCGAAAAACACACAACATTAGCAAAAGAATGAGCAGCGTTTCACCAAACATTCATGTATTAGCAAACAGAATAAAGCCAGACAACTTGTTTTAACCACTTTTAGCATGTTTAAGGCACTCATTTCATTTAGAGTTTCTAAACAGTATCCTCCCTTTAAAGATAGAGAACAGAAATAGTGAATTTAAGATTCTTTCTTTGTGTAAAATAGAAAAGTTGTAATCTATGAGTTCATATATTCAGGATTTATGCTAATGTAGGTTCATGTTTTAGAAGTCTGTAAAGAAGCGCCAAAAGCTTGTCCTTGTAAGGCCTGAATCTTCTACAGGGGGTCCTCAGAGACACTGCAGCAAGGAAAGCCAAATTACTGATGATTTCTGATAGTTTGATTATGTTTATAACGTTTTTCACATTTCAAATACGTCTGAAAATAACCCTAACCCTAATCCAACAAATGATTGCAGAGATTGATTGTTCTCTTTACTATAATTTACCAAACATTGATGATGGTCCAATATTAATGTGATCACATCAAGTATCACTGTGCAGCAATTATTCTCAACAGTGAACTTGTTAGCCACGGCTAGGTATTATTGTTTTGACGGCTTTGTATTGTATGCAACATTAAAACGCATGTTGGCACTTCAGGCCTTCCCTCTCGCTAAAATGCCCAGTTTATAATCCAATTTAAATATATAAATATACAGCGGCGGTTCCCCGATCCATCTCTCTTTTAGCGAGGGGCTCCTTTGCCGAACAATCGTTGTACATTTAATGTCACTTCTCAACTCCTCCATACCGAGCTGCAAGGTCTACAACCCTTGAGGGTGTCTGGCAACCTGAATATCTTTTAAAAAATAGACAGAGCGTACACAGAGATGTGACACTGAAGCTGACAGTAAGGAACTAAACACAATTAGTTGCATATATCTGAACACACTTTTGTGCAAGGCTCCTTTTTAATGTTGATTCTTTTCCTCTCCCTGTTTGTAATGAGGTGCCGGGAAATTATGCACACACACACACACACACACACACACACACACACACACACACACACACACACACACACACACACACACACACACACACACACACACACACACACACACACACACACACACACACACACACATTTTCATTATATTTTAGATGAAGATAAGATGTACTGCGCAGCCTGAGGATGTGCAGGGTTAAGCAGCTTGTGAAAAATACAAAATTGAAATCAAATCTGTCACACAGGTTGATCACAGGGTGATTTTTGACCACAATTAGTCTCAGTCAGTGCAGTTTTTCTTTATCTGTCAAACTAATTCTAATTGAGTTAATTAATTAAGCTTATTTTTCAGTTGCAGCTTTTTCTAGGACTCTTTTCTCACATAAGTGTTGCTTTGAAAACTCACATGGCAAAGTCTTGACCCTGGTAGACAACATCTGCTGATTGTCATTCAACTCAACATGAGCCATTTTTGTTAGACAACCATGAAAGCTTCCAGTGGTTTACACTCTTTAACCTTCACTACTTTTACATTTGTTCATACAAGTATCCAGAAAGTCACTCCGGTTTAATTAAAACATTACATTGTTTTGCTCCTTTACTAAAAAAGGGCTACCAAAGCCAAGGCTGTTTTATGATTTGGACAACAGAAGAACGCTGCTTATCTGAACTCATCTTTTTGCATTCTGTATTAAAGCTTTACTGTTTGAATTACATTGTACATGTGTACCTAATAAAGGGGCCAATGTGTGTATTTTTCCTGTTGATTTCTAAACAATTTCATTGGCTTTAATTACATCTTGAAGTGCCATTCATGTGCTGAGTTCTGAATGATAATCCAGACAAGTCTCATTAGTGAAATAGGGCTTTGATTCAGTTCCTGTTAGCCCTGATCATTGGAAAGTTAAAGTAATTAAACCTTTTTAGTGTCACACAGTTCATGTCCCTGTTCCACCTCCTCTCCTTAGTCTCCTTTTCTCTGTTTTTTTGTTTACATCTTTTCACCGCACGCCGTCCTGCTGCCTCTCCGCCCCCACGCCCCCTCTCCTGTCTAACTAATTGTCAAGGTTGTTGTTAGCATTATGCTAAAATGCGTCTCTCTGCTGCAAAAACCACCTAATGATATGGAAAACAACCTCAGCCAGGATTACACTGCTGATGAGAATGAGTGGATGTGTGTGTGTGTGTGTGTGTGTGTGTGTGTGTGTGTGTGGGTGTGTATTGAGGGCAAAACAGCATCTGAATGTGTTGATCACTCCTGCTTTTCACCCAACTGTATAGCTCCCTAAAAACCTCTTGTAAACACATTTAAATTCAACATCATCCCAGGTATTAGGAAAAGTAATTTCACCCCATTAATAGACCTCTTAAAAAAAACCCTCCTTATTTTCCTCCACAAATTACATCCCCATAATCCCAATCAGCTCAATCCGTCTGCTGATTGCTCCTTTTCTGCAGGGACGAGTGTTTGGGATCAATACGAGCACTCTTGGCCTACCTGTAGGATTGTTGGGGTAACGGCTAATAGCAGCCGGCTGACAGGCTGTCGAGGGTTGATAAGCATTTCTCATTACACATTCCCATTCACATAGCTGGCAGCCACACACACACACACACACACACACACACACACACACACACACACGCACACATACTCAGACTCAGAGAGAAATAGATGTCCTCCGAACCAAATTCCCATCGCAACAATAGAAAACTAAATAAATAAATCATCGGTGTGGGCATATTGACTATGCATGTGAGAGAGAGCAACAAACAGACACCTAGGGATGGACAAAATACCAGAAAAGCCTCCCTATACAATAGCTCTGCAGTAAATACATGTTTGACAAAGCTCTTAATCGCTTGCTGTTGTTGCTGTGAGACGTTTGGGTTCTCAGCGTTCAATTCACATCCAGTGTCCATCATCAGTACATTTTGGTCTGTTTCCAACATCAGCTTTTACAAGTGGAAGCAGCCGTGCTTTGTCCGTCTTCAGGATTTTTGAGACTTAACTCTTATATATTTGCAGCTCTTGGGTCTCCACAAAGTCATGTAATCTAATTTAATTGCCACATACAACTGCAGTCCACATAACATGGCATTGTATTTAGAAAGGGGGTGTTTATTGGGTAAAAATGCAACTTTTCATAGAGGAAAATATGTGTTATTTCTTCTATCATAGTCCTGATTTATTACCAAAAGACAATGTGTGTGATTTTTTGTTACTATTTGAGTTTCTCCACACATTTCACTTAAAGTAATATTTGTATTAATGGGATTCAAAGACAACATACTGGTCAAAAGACTAGCAGGTGTAGGTAATTAAAGGAAAAACATGGATTTTCTAGTAAATGTGTCCTTCATGAAATATTTGTATGCCCAAATCGGAACAGCTTCAGTGAAAGGTGCAAAATAAACAATACATTTAGCAATGAATTATCCAGATTTAATAGGAAATATAGTATATTATGTTGTTTTGTATAGATTAGGAAATTGTAGCCGATAAATGACCTTAATTAATAAAGAGAAGAAGAACAGGCTGAATGGGGAAACAGTGTCTGCTGGTTGTGGACGTATTTTTTCTACAGTTTCAGATGAAGACAACAACAACAACAACATGATTACAAACTGTAATGCAAGTCTTTTGATAATTAGAGGAGTAATATTAGAGCAGACATTTCTCCTCAATACATCTTAGCCTCAGGTGTCGAACAACTACTGGTTATAAACCTATTTTTGAAAACCAAAAATGTAAAGTAATGAGCTATATTTTCAGTATTGGTCTTAAGAGTTAGCAGCTTTTGGTTATCGGTATTAACTGGGAAATATCTATGTTGTGCATCTCTAGTTTTATTTATTCTTTATATTATAGTTTCCAGTTTGTCGTCTGTCCAATGGTTTGCAGTGGCTGAGGCTTTGTTAGAAAAGGTGATTGCATGTTGCATTCACCCCAAAAAAATCCCACAGGTTTTGCAACCCTTAAATCAAAAATGTTATGAAGGATTGTTAGCTTGTGTTGTCAATCAAATAAACCACACCTGCACAGCACTTATAAGCCAAACAATTCTCATTCTTTTACAGATAAACTCTTATTGAATATATATTATTTTCCTATTTAGAAAAATGTAATTCTGCAATGCTTTCAACGCATTTTCAGCCACTTTCATGGTTAATCTACCCACATGTAAGCACCTAAAACTAGACCGGGAGTCCTTAAAAACCCCTGAAGCTTAACAATTTGAGCCTCAGCACATTTATTCTGCTCTGAGAGGGAGAAGGCTACAGTCGTGAGGGGGTTGAGGGCATTGTTGGGGTAAAGTGAGACAAATGAGACCCTGGAGAGTACTACTTAGCCACTCATAAAGGTCAGATATGGAGCCACACCAGTGGATGCTAATCCTGACCCCCGGGACGTGTGCACATGCGCCTGTGGATGCAATTGTTTCACAGGCCTGTGACATTTAAACCTGAATGAGCAGACAATCCTGGGTGTTCGTGTTTGTGTTACTGTTGCGCTGGGAAGCAGTGGGCTTTAGTGCCAACGGAGGTTTAATTAGAAACGGCCTTGGGGTCAATTAAAACATCAGAGGATATTTCCTCATGTCGAGAACACCCATTAGCAGTTAGACCTCTAACTATTCTCCTGATTTTGTTCTGAAACATTTTAGATTCTGCAAAATGTTTTTAAGGAATAAGCAGCACTTTAATACAATGATAACATTTCTTTGGCATCTGTACACTCAATTTTATTGTTATGTTCCCAGTTAGGTTTGACATTACAGCAAAGATGCCACCAACTTTAAAAAGGAGGCCTTTTATGCAACTTTTCAGGTTCATATTTGTATTTTTTGCCTCTTGTGACATGTCTCCTTACTTTAATGTTAAAAAAGATCTTTATCTTTCTCACACTGCCTGTGCTGCAGCTCCTCTTTTCCCCCTCTGTCTGAAACCAGAGCCCAGTCTGCTCTGATTGTTGAGCTGGCCGGCTCTGTTGTGATTGCTCAACCACTTAAGAGATATCCCGCCCCTGTGTTGGAGGATAGCTAATAGAAGCGCAGGTGTTACAAAGTGATGTCACTATGTAATGGAAGTAAAGGAATCCAATGGAGGTGTTTCAGGCAGGAGGGGAGTGGGTGAGAAACTCCCTCTGGAGGAAACTTTGGGACTCGAGCCTTTGCAGACCATTTACACAAACCTTTATAAACACCCCAAAAGCATAATAAGGCCCCTTTAAGGAAAGGTAATATAAATATGCTCTTTTTACAATACAATAGTATCAACTCCTTGGCATCTGTACCCACTTGTTTTTATCATTATGTTCTCTGGTTTTCACAATACAGCAAAGAAGCCGTCTCTTTAAAATGATTAAGCAGTAAGAAACGTTACTTTTCTCTTGCTTTTGATGATGTGGTTTACTATTTTTAAACTCTAATTGAACAAAACTTTTAAATAACCTGCATTTTAATGTCCCGGTTATTTAAAATGCCTTATTTGTGTTTTTATTATTATGTCCTTCACTATGATTTCACCCTATAGCAGAGATACCATTCAGATGCCGCCACAGTGAAATCATTACGAGGCATCACTGTACCTGAGTCATTATGTAGGCTAGTCACACAGCCTAATTGGCATTTCACTAATAACACTCAGGCAGGAAACAACAGTGCTTTCCCCCTGTGTGGCAGCTATAAGCTTGTCAGCAGGTCACACTGATTGGGGCACCTGAGAGCCAGTGAGAATGCAATTTGTGAGTTTTAGCTGAATGTGGGGCCGATAACGACGGACGGGTCACAGCAACACCGGAGTAATGAGCCGAGAGAAATTCACAATGCTATTAATGCACGTGTGTGTTCGTGACAGAGAGGAAGAGATGTGGACGTCTTTACTAGGAGTATATACTGCAACATGTGTGCTTCAGAGAACGTTATTCCTAAAGATATTCTGTTTGCAAAGCTTACGAATCTACCCAAAAAAAATCCTCCAAAGAAAAAGACAGTTCATGACGTTTGCAGCGCGGCTCAGTAGACACAGAGGATATTTGAGATAATTCTAAAGAAATATAAGGACACAATTTGTCTCCTGTAAACTGAATAATTGTAAAACTCATGCAAGTCGCAGAAGCAATACTACTGCAAAAAGGGAAATAAACCAAACCCAGAAACAGTTCATATTTGTTCATAATAAGCAAGGAGCACCAGTTTGATCCAGTCTGAAAAGCCACATTAACTATCAAAAGGAATGCCATGAGATGTTGTACAGACATTAAGGGTCCCCAGACAATAAACCCTATACCGACACTTTGGTGCATCGCCCCCACGAGGCTGCTTTGAGTTCCTTTCAGAATGATTTGGAGATTACTTTTCACCTAGATTCATCATCAATTAGCTTGTCTAATACTTTGGTTAGTCACCATAAACACATTCCCATCAGCCCATGTGGTCATTAGGGCTAAATATTATGAAATGACTGGCTCAATTTAAATGGTAAAATGATTAGTAAACAGAACCATGTTAGCATGCAGCTACGAGAGGCTAACTCTGCTGTTGATTTTCACTCTTACTGCATCACTGTTTCATACTTTTTGAGAGTCTGTTATGGATGTTTCTCATGTTCTCAAACATTTGTTGAACAATAAAATATTACAAATTGTGACATCACTCATAAACTCACCCGAGGCGGTGCAGTTTTGCGGCATCACAGATAGCAGTGGTTAATGTCTTCGTCCAAAATGAGACGGTAACTCCATCTTGTGGAAGATAGAAGAAATGCCAGTTCCATGAGAGTGGTGATTCATAATGTCAAACAGGATATCTGACTACATGTTTGTGTAGTTTTCACGCTATTCTCTTCTTGTTTACATCCCTGTTGTGTCAAACACTGAAGCAAAATGTCCGATAAATGAAAGATATGCAACAACAAAAACGTAGAACACACAAGTAACTTTAATTCAGGGACTGCTTTGGGAAATAACAGCTACAAAAAACATAGTTACTAGATGTGACACACCAGTAAACCTGAACAAATCCCCTTTTCTTTGAGTAAAAATGTCAAAAAACTTAAATTAAAAATCGAATTCAGCATTAAAACGGTAGGCTGATGGCAGTAACGCTGCAGAATAGTGACATGTACAGTGAATTCAAAACCTTTTTTCAATTTAAAAAAGGACATCTCAATAAAGTTGGTACGAACGTATCATAGATCACTTTTAAAAATCCTGTAAGGCTCTTCATTGTTGAGTCGTGGGTTTCAGTCGTTACTAAAAAACAAAAGCACTACAATATAATGCAACTTAAAATAAATGATGATTCTTTTTAGAAATGACAAAAATCTTCTCTAAATAAGAGCTCTTTTACTCCCCGTCACCTTTATTTTCATCCTCCTCCTTGTCATGTGGCACATTGTTATCAATGTCTTCTTCACCTTTCTTCTTCTCTTCTTTGTCCATCTCCCCTTCATCCTTTTTGTCCTCTTTGTCCGTCTCCCCTTCATCCTTTTTGTCCTCTTTGTCCGTCTCCCCTTCATCCTTTTTGTCCTCTTTGTCCGTCTCCTCTTCATTCTTTTTGTCCTTCTCCTCAGCTGTATTTACTCCTCCATCAGGCTTTGGTGTGTCCTCTTTACCTACTTCCTGGACATTGTACTTCCTGTACAGTGCATAGTCTTTTACCACACTGATGCAACACACCACCTTGATGACCTCCACAATGATTGTCAGTTCTGGGTTGGTCAAATCAACCTTGTTCTTCGGGTTCAGCTTCCCCACCATACCTGAAGCAGTAAAAAAGTCAGGTTTATTCAATGACTTTGTTTTAAAGATTTTAAATCAGGGCATGTTGGATTTTGAACCCTACCTGCAATGGTTTTGATGATTTCGTCCCTCTTGTTGTGGCTGCTGTTGCGGGCTTTGAAGGCGATCTGGTAGGTGCCACAGTTTGGGGTTTTGAACCAAGGCTCCAGGAAAGTAGTCAGGTACTTCACCATGTCCTCCTGGAAGGCTTTGCATGTGCCAGTTACCTGAAAGAGACCAAAACAAGCTACAGAAATTGCATACAAGAGCATATACTTAAAGCTTACATGTTTCTGCATTTTACTTTCACCACTTGCCCTGTTTACTTCTTTATTTCTCTTATGTGTTAAGTATATTATATTTTCCGAAAAGATCCACACTGCCTAGTTTGGCAGTTTGATTGGAGCTGTAATCAATGAATACTGCATTAAAGACTTCTCGCTCTGATTGTTGTTTTCCTTCTACATACGTAATTAGAAAACTGAAGAGGCCGATGAGCTACTTCTTTTTATCAGTCTCATGCACTTCTGTCAGGATATAGTTGCAGTTTCATCAAATATGACAAAAAGCTTTTTTATAAAGTTACTAACTGAGCTTTGAAATGATGTTGGAAAATAATGACTCCTTTCCAAAATCTGTTTCATTTACAATTAGAAAACAAACTTCATAAACGTGGGGTGAGACCTCAAAATCTCCTGTTATATGGCTTCTGTTAATCACATGCATTATATTAGAAACAATGGTAGCTTCTCACTGGCAGCATCCGCAGGATCACGCGTGACTTCTTCTTCTTGGTGGTGTGGAGATCAGACAGGATGTGATGAACCAACTTGTCAGCTTCTAGGAGAGGGAACACAAAGAAAAAAACTAATAATATCCACAATATTTTATTTTATTTTAAACCACATCAATGATTAGTTCAATAAAACAAACACACACCTAGATTTTGAGTTTTGATGAAGATGACATTGTTCGCTCCGCTGTCCAGAGCCATGAAGCGTCTCTCCTGTTTGGCTCCTGAAGCTTTGATCTGCGCCACTTCCTTCTTCAGCGCTACATCCACGTCTTCTTCCTCCTCCTCCTCACCACTGCTGCTCCCATTTTCCTGCAACTGTGGTCATGACAGGGACATGTTCAGTAAACTACATTACTTGGTTTAGTCAAAAAATATCAATTAAGTACAAAGCATTGCTCCACTCTACAGTCTTGGTTTTCTTTCCATTTATGTTCCAGCCAGGTCGCTAAGGTTCAACACAGCTTTTAACTTAAATGATCATTAGAAGTGAGCTAACGATGAGATACAGGTGTACATTTATTCTGCTTTAAGCTCCTAGAATCTCAACTCATTGTATGTTTTGAAAGGTAACTGAATACTAATCTTTTGAATATGGAGTAATGTTAACGCCCTAGTTGTTCATGTTTTAATCATTGTGTTTTATCCCTATTCATTCTATGGATTCATATTTTGAACAATCTATTCGTTAATGCGTTTATTTCCACTCATGCACATGTCAGTGAGTGCATTGCATTTATATCTGTATTTCTTTAAGTGAAGCACTTCGGGGTGCATATTTGTAATAAAAGTACTATAAAAATAAGGTTTTCCAGCAACAAAATATTCATTTATCAAGGGTCAAATATGCAATTCTCCACGTTATCTCCACAGATGCTCCATTTTACACAGGACTAACGTGAAACAGACCCTGGATAAGTAACATTTTCACACACTGTATTAAAGTTATTACAGTATTTATTGCGTTTTATCCTTGGTGTTTATTTTATTGTATGGACTTCTTTTCCCCTCTTGTACATTTAAGTGTATGTTTTATTATTTTAAACGCAAAGCACTTTGGGTATGTAGGAAACGTGCTACATGAAAAGAAGTTGAGAAGCCAATAAATATTCAATTATTAAGGTTAAAAAAACTGAAATAGGATTCACTCTGTCTCCAAAGAAGATCCCGTTCACGTGCTCCTTTCTGCACGGGCCTACCGTGAAACAGAACATAGATAAGTCCTATTTTAATGTAATATTAGTGTTTCTGGACTCACCTTCTCGGGCCCATACAGCTGGTCTGCGTACTCATTGAGCAGGTTGAAGGCCTCCGCCGTGCACTTCCTCTCGTTCATGTTGCATGTGATGAGGATCCCCTGCATGCCCACCTCCAGCTCCCGGGAGCCCTTCCACCGCTTGTTGTGGTGACCGCCTCCATACCGCTTCTTTCCCCGCTTTCTCGAGTCGTTAGAGACGGCAGCAGACATGTTAGCAGAGAGGCTTTCCCAACCAAAGCTCCACAAGCAGCGCTTCTGGTTTGTTTTGGTTTACTCTGCCGACTAAAAAAGTAGGGCTTTAGTGTACTTATAGCTGCAACGATTACAAAGTAAAAGCCAGTTGGATTTTATAAAAGCGATACGATCTGTGCTCGTCTTAATGTGTGTTCAAATGAAGTGTAGCTGTTTCAGAGCACCGAGATCTCGTTCAGTCACAACATAGCACGTTTTTTGGGTTGCCCTGTACGGCGTCGGAGGAGGGACAAAAGTCTTTAGTGATTCGCGAAACAATCTTCGCATCTAGTTTTGAGCATTACCCAGAATCCGTTTATGCGAAGTAGATTCAACATGATGAGATATTTATGGTGATATATATAAAGTACAACAGGCAGTTGCACTGTACAAGGACATTCTTACGTTCAGCTCTCCACATCTAAATATTAAGAAACTTATAAGAACATTTAAAAATATAAACTGAGAAAACAAAGACAAAAATAAATAAATATGTATAAATTAATTAACATGATTTACAAATGTGTTGTATACATTTATATAACACATATGTATATAACTGTGCAGAGAAAGGGAAAAACATAAAACAATATCACCTCTTCATTTTTTCAACAAAAACTTTGACCTCCAAATTTATATATAATTATATAATTAATTTACAACACATGGCAATAGGAGTTCATTATCAGAGTTCATGATTGGTCAGAATACTAAAAAAACAATCATATTAACACATTTCATTTGGTAAATGTAATTTCATTATTGCACATTAAACCTGATATCCTTTCTAAATATAACTACATTTAACAAACATTGAAAAGTGTTTACCCCAAAATAATGAGATTTGTTTTAATGACAATTAATGACAAGGATTTTTTTCAGCTAAATATAGTTCCTAAAGGATAAACACTCTCTTTCTTTTATTTTTTACGAAGCCTTAGAAGAAACACCTTTAATAAAACACAATGTTGTTCTTTGTGGCGATATAACAAGTTAAAATCTGTGTTACTGAGGTAAAACACACATTCTTTTTTTTCTCCTAGTTAAAGCTTGGGTCGGTACAATTGACTGTGCCAGCACGGTAAACTAGATTTTTAAAATTGATCTAACAAAAATCTAATTGAGGGTTACAACTCTTTTCCACTTATCCAAAATACACTAAATCTAGCAAGAAAATTGCTTAAAGCACTTGGTTATTAACAAACACACACCATAATGAAGGTAAACCAACAAATTGGTGTTGTACTCACAGCTGTCAAGCTAGCAGATTACTTGCAGGTAAGCAGGCAGGCTGAACATCACTTCATTAAATACAATTATTTGATTAAGCTATTTAAGTCCTGAAACAGCCACATATCTTTTTTGTCAGAGCATTGGATTGACTGCTGAGATTTCAACAATACAGCCCCCTTAAAAACGTTTCCTACCCCAACTTTAATAGCTCTTTCTCAGCAGGGTTGGCCTCTGGGGTGGAGGACGGCTCAGAGAGGAGTTGATCTGACAGAGAGAGACAGATGACCCCACAGCACGAGCGACTAGTAAACTGCTCTTCATCACAGCCGACTCCCACTTAAAGAACTCGCAGCCTTTCTGGAGTCTCCCTCCGCTGCCCGAGCGCCGAACCGGGCAGCAGAAGAACCCTCGTCCCTGGTTCGGACCACCGTTAGATACGAGTTGACGCTTCGCACGACGCCCACAAGCACACAGAGGGGATGTGATCCTATGTGCCCCTTTCTTTGATATAGAAATTGAGGATTGATTGAGTGTGTTGATGGACAAAGGGGCGAGGAGGTTCTTGGAAAAAGATTCACTGGCGGACAAAACAGAGGTTTTAGTCGCGTCAGTGTAGATGGTGAAGGAAGATTTTGGAGTCTCTATGGGCTTTGGGTGTTGTGTGACGACTGCTCTGGGCCTGGCAAATGAAGTAAAAGGGGTGAAGGTCTTTTCAGGGATGAAGGGTTTGTGCGTGAATAGAGAGGATGTGTTTAATATATGAGTCATGTTATTAAATGAATATGAGTTTTCTTGTACTGGAAGAGAGGTTCTAAGTCCTGTTTTGTGATTCGATTTGTCCGAGGGCACTGTTTTAGGCACAGCAAAAGAAATTTTGTCCAAAATTGTTGAATTCTGCCTCATTTCTTTCAAGTGATTAGACACATTACCGTAGGATATCATCTTCTTTGCGGGTTGTGACGTCTTTGATGACTCACTGGCCATATTTTGAGTTCTTAAGTTGTTTACAATGCTCTTGGTTTCTGTAATTGTGCCCCTTAATGTCACCTGGCCTCCTGGTAAATGCGCAGCATTAGGCTTTCCAGACACATGACATCCACTCTCAAAATCTGACACATAGTCATCATCAAATTCTCCCTCAGTTTCACCAACACTTTCATCCTCCAACACCACATCATCATATGAACCACACCTGTCCTCTGGTTCCACTAAAAATGCTGCCTCTTCCTCTTCTTCCACATATCCTAATTCTTCTCTCATTTTAGAGGGTTGGTTTGGCAGATTTGAGAGGCAGCCCAAAGTAGTGGAGCACAGAACAAGACTGGTGATGTTATTGCGTGGTGAAGGACAATTGATCATAACTGAAGAGGAAATATTAGCCCCTCCTGAAACTGACATCCTGCCGCATCCCATTAGCGGTGTATTTGTGCCATTCAGCAGAGTCTTCGGTGAGACCAGGCTTTGAACAGAGTCTGTCTTTGTGTGTAAATACTTTGTAATGTCCCCTTTTATCGGAATCTTGGATGATGAAGGTTTGCGTGTGTTAGATGCGTTCTTCTCTTTATCGGTGTTAGGTTTTTCCTTTTTGCTGTCTGCAGATGTGTCTCCAAACATGGGTTTGACCATGGATGGCACCTATAAGTAGAAGATAAGAGATGAGATACAATCAGTAATATACTGGGATTTGTAGTCCTCTTAAAATGGATGTTTACTTGTCTTGACCTTCCTCAGCGGCATGAAACAATTACTAGATATTTAATAAAACATCAAACACATAAGCTAACCAAGTAAGGTCATGAATATCGAGGTTTATGATTCCATCAGTTATAAATCAGTTTATTAATCAAATAAAAAACCCTTCAAACAGACAATAACCTAAATGTAAAACAAGCTTCATCCACAAAGACTTTAACTGAGTCATCATCCATAACACGTTTTTGATCACGGAGGCAGATAAGGGAGCAGGGGAGTCAGGAGTTGGGATGCATCGCTGGACGACGGCCACTCACCTTCTCCATGCTCCTGGTGATCTTCATCACACACCCATCCCTCATCATCCTTGCTGCCAGACAAGCTGTGTTTCGGGAGTCATCCAGACCTGAGGGGAGGCAAAAACAGAGATGGATTAAGTTTGTTTTCTATATAAATGTATTTTGATAAAATAATTATCTTCATGTTTATACCAGAATGCTCTCTTCCAGAAAACTGTATTCCCAAATCCTGAAGCGCCCCGTTCAGGCCTTTGGGTTTTCTGTCGTAAAACATCTGTATATTCAAGAAAAAAAGATGTTAATCTCAACATGAGCAGTACTGAAATGATGAAGTCTCATCCGAGTGATTTTTATATTGATAAACAATTTGAGTGGTGAATATTTGGTTAATTTAACATCATTCTTTTCCAGTTACAGTTCTGAACAGTTAAGATTTACCTGGTTTTATAAGTTAATACCTTGGGGTTTTGGACTGTTGGTCAGACAAAATAAGCAAATGTAATATTTAACTTTAAGATCTAGTATAAAAAATAAACTTTTAAACCAAACAATTGCAAAAATAATTGTAAATTGCAAAGTGAGTGGGCCTCAACTTACCCTGTAGGTGCTTCTTAGGTCTATCCAGCTGTTTAGCACATCAGGTTTATGGAGCTGCTTGCGTTTACACTCGTACTGCAAACAGACTCCGAGATCCCAGTCTGATTCAAAAGGCAGATGGATGCATATTAAAGTTTAAAATGTTCTATTGATCTTTATTTAATTTGTACAAAATTGCAGACAACACTATTTCGATTTAGCAGTCTTTAAATTGCATACAATGTGACTGAGTGTCTGCGTCAGATCATCTAGTGTTCTTGTATTTAGATATGAAATGTTTACAGATAGAAATGTTTGATGCTTTGTGTCTCCTATGCAGGAAATAATGAGATATACGTTGTAGACCCATGCAAGTGACTTTTACCTGACCATGTGACGAAAGCACATGTTTCTGAGAAGGTGACGGTGCAGATATCTGTCGTCCGTTTGGAAAGACCACACCTTTCTCCATCTGCAGCTTCTGCAGCCAGCGGTTGAACTGAGAGAGGCAGATCTGAATGGGGATCCCTGCCTCCACTTGCATCTGTAACACAGGGAAAACAATCTGTCAGATATGATGTAGAATGCAAAAAAGAAAACAGCACCATAAAAATGCAGTGGTGTGTTTGTGGCTTTGCATTATAACCACACACAGATACCTGTTTAATCCCGGTCAGCTCAGTGCAGAACTCGGACAGAAGGGGATGCTCTTGGGGTTGAACATACGTATGAAACTCAGACTCAACCTCCCCTGTGGACGTGTTGAGCAGAACAGCAGGAAACTCAACTGCATTGCAGAGAGAAAGGAAAGAGGGATATAGCATAGGTTATCAACAATAAGGAGGAATTATTGACATGAATTATAAACAAGGTGAAATATAAAAGGGCTACTCACTAATTTCCTGGCCATAGCTGTTTTTCTCTTTCCAGCAAGTTGACTCAAAATCAATCACAATCAGGTATGCAAATATTTGATCTGAAAGGAAACAAGCAGTATAAGACACAAGTGTAAAATGTAATGCAGAAGGGAAATGTACGGACATGGGGATCAAGTCTAAACATGTTAAGCACATTATCGACACAAAATGAGTCATACTTACTTGATAAAAACTTTTTGGATCCATTAGTTGACTGACTCCGCTGCCTCAGTAATCCCAGTTCTCTGTGGAGACATGGAGGGGTTCCTTTGTGAATTATTCACTCGCATATTGTACTTTGCACAGCTCAACATGAAAAGGTGCCCCGTCTTTTCTGGCATTGTTGACAAATGTATTACTGGCATCTTATACAAAGATTTTGCATTATCTTATGGACAAGTTATACTCTACTCTAAATATATGGCAAAAAAAATGCAAAGACAGAATAGCTTAATCAAACACAAGAAGAAGTTGAGATGCTTTTTCTAAAACATAATTTGAACTGTTCTTGAAAACTTAATCCTTAATATTAAATATTCTCTACATGTTTGCCTATTTGTCTTTCCTTCTATAAAATGACTTGTGCAAAGTGTATCTTGTTTAAAATATGTGACGTGCAATTTGTTCAATAAAAAGAGCAGTAAGACATTCTTACGTTTACATGATTGGTTGAACCTAATGATGACTGTAAATAGTAGCTTCTACTAATACTATTAGTGGTTTGTATGTTTATATGATCAGTAAATTAGTATACTAGAGACTATTTTTAATTTATTCTGTACATTTTATATAATATTTAGATACTCATCTAAATATAGGTCTTTCTTCCTGAGAATATCTATATATTTTTTTGAATTTTTAATGGTTTATCTTTATTTTATTTACATTTTTATGTGGATTAACGTTCAAAATGCTGCTGTAACAAAATAATTCCCAACTTGAATGAATTAAAGTATCTATATACTACCGAGAAGATGCAAAGGTCTTCCCGGTGTTGTTTATGTTAGCATTAGCTGCTTAGCTAACGTTAAAGGCACTCGGTGAATCAGTTACTTACTTGGCAAGTTTCTTCGTAGTCATAATGTTAGATATTTCTTAAGTTTGATCTATAAAAGGTTCTTAGAAAAAGCAGGAGAGGATCGCGCTGTTTCATTTCAAATGTCCATCCATCAGTCCGGGTTTGATTAACGTGGTCTGCTACTAGTGCCGAAAATCAACTGCAGAAAATAACTTCGATCACAGAATGAACGATCGAAACTGAACGAACTGCATTTCCGGTTTTACCATTGGTTACCAAA
This sequence comes from Eleginops maclovinus, assembly GCF_036324505.1. Lineage (NCBI taxonomy): Eukaryota > Metazoa > Chordata > Actinopteri > Perciformes > Eleginopidae > Eleginops > Eleginops maclovinus. The sequence continues at coordinate 3,745,136 of NC_086353.1, forward strand.
ACAAATCGTAGAACACGCCATTTTCACATAATGAAACACACGAATTAACAACATGTAAAAGCTAATTTAGTTTGAGTTTTAATATTTAATGTTTTTTTATTTTTAAAACATGTCCAAATCTACGCAATGTTATTCACATTAACGGATTATGACATTATAAAATTCACACATTCTTTTAGTTTGAAAGTATTCTACCGGAAGTTGCACTCGATTTTTAAACTTTATGGCTCAGGTTTGAACGTGGAGTGCCCATGTGTTTTTAGCTTCGACCAATGGTGAAAATACATGAATTTGTAACCTTCAGGACCAATAACATCTGGTATTTACAATTTTTACTCTCGATACCCTTCCCACACGTTTGCCAACTTATCACTGCTCCTTAATAATGATTGTATATGTGTACATTTATTTTTTAAAGTGGTAGCTAAGCTAGGTGTGTTGGTTTCCTAGGGCTCCTGTCCCACTTTAGTTTGAGCATATTTGTATACATTTGAAAGCTCAGATTCCCTGCCTTACTGCGGAACACACTGGAATATATTCACCAGATAATTGATTTCATTTAAGCTTAAACTGACTTTATTTACCTGTCAGTTGCAGCACGTATGCAAACACCATACTATACACATCCTTTATATTGGATAAAGTAGACAACACAATATCATGTACCCCAGTAATCACTTCTTGCTTTACAGCTGAAGTAATCAAAGTACATTCAAATCACGAGCATGTTATTTAAAATATAGTTCACAAAAATAAAGTGCTACTTGTAGAATACCATGCAGGGATAAAGTTGTAAGAAATATGTATGTGGATATTTATAGTGTATCCAAATAAAGACATGAAAACCTTCACCTACAAAACACCTTTAATTTATATCTTTCTTTGTGATACAAACGTTTTACTTTCACTGCATTCTAAAATATAATTGAAAACTAAAATTCAAATGACGAAATGTCTGATCAAAGAGTAAGTTAAACACATCTGATGCAAAGTTGACAATTTATTATATTGAAAATCACTGATACATTATGTTCAGTACTATTACTGTTTGGATAACCACAGTACTCTCCTGTTCTACTTTCATAAATACAATTCTGTGAATCTCAGACAGAAATATATTTCTGCTTGAAGGATACAGCTTTACAGCCATGAAACAATTTCATTTCCACTATCCTTTTTACCTCCCTTTAAAAACATAGGCCTTGAGTATGGAGCCCTCATCGGCAGAAGTAACATGCAATGGGAGGAAACGAAAGAGGATCGCCCCTGCAGCACAGGAGGAGGTCAAGAGATTAAAAACAGCAGGGCAGGGAGGTGAGGAGACGCCGGAGTCTGGACGCTCACCTCGCTCACCGAGGATCTCTGTGCTTCCCGACCGCCTTCAACAACCGATAACAGAGAATGATCTGACACAGCTGCTGCATTACGCCGCTCTGGGGAAAACAGCTGTCGTTAAACAGCCCAGGTAATGACTGTGGTAGTAAGATGTCATCTATTTCATATATGCTCTCGTCAAATAAATCTTTGTAATGGACCTTAACACGGTCCCTATGCTACGACAATAATCTAAATGGTCTTTTTTAAATCCCCCTGTGTGTCTTTTCTAGTTGGTGTCGCCTCCACCATCAGAAGAGGGTTAAAGCTGTGAATGTGGTGATTATTGAAGGCCTGACCCAGAGTCACTTTTACAAACACTACCTCACCCTGCAGCACCTCAGGAACAACTACACCACTGTGAGTAACCAGAGGGGACGCAAATGTACTGACAGGTTATTTTAAGATAAATCATCATTCCCAGTGTCCGTTTTTTTGGTTTAAACAAGGAGGAAAGCGCTGATAAGCGATGTGCAGACAGTGAGAAATAAATATTATTATGCATATTTTGATTACTACATTTTAGCCCAGACTTGGATGGATGGATGGATGGATGGATGGATTTTTTTTGCCAATAATATGAGAAGTATTGCTTGTATTACGCTGTGTAAACGGCAAAGCCTGTCTCCCTTTTGAGGAGGTTTTACACAGTTTCAGAGGAAAGTTTTGGATGTACTTTACTAGAAAAGTAAAAAGATACCGTATCTGCATCGGCCTTGAGAAGCAGAATATCATGATTAATCAGCTGAAAAGAAATACATCATGCATCCCTTAGTTTTAAAACATTTTTGTCTTGCTGGTTTAGAGGGTCACGTTTACTCCATCCTCCACCGACCTCGCCTCAGGAATCTTCAGCAGTGAAGTTCCTAAATCAGACGATCCCTCTGTTTCCCAAAGACACAATGGAAGCAGTGAAATACCCAAAGGTGAGCATCTTATGTGGATATGTTGTGAGTGTGTGTACAGTACACTAAGGCAATGTAATAACATATCATCAGTAATACATAAGAGTAGGTATTACCTGGATTATAGTTGTCAAGAAAATATAATTTAGCCCAAAAACTTTCCTGAATATTAAAGGTTACTTTTTGAACTTTTAATGAATGTTTTATATCCACATTTCTTTCGACTAGTAGTCTAAATAATCCTCTTGTCGGTGATTATCCTCTGTAAACTCTAATACTTATCCCACAATATCGTATTATCATATTATTCTGTTGTGGCTTTCGTCAAACATTATTAGATTTTGTTTCTTAGTAGTTTAGTGCTTGAGTGTTCTCATTTATGTTTATGTGTTTTTTTTTAACTCTGCTGCAGCCCTGAGGATTCACCCAGTCATCACCAAGTTTGGGACGAAGAGGAGAGGACTGACAGCGTATGTTCTCCCCGAGGACGAGATGATCCAAAAACGCTTCCCCGTCAAAGGTGAGTTTTTTTTTACTGCCACTCTGAGTAAAATAAACGTACACTGTATGTTATACTTTTACAAACGCTCTGTTTACTTCGTCCTCACTAGAATGCGTCTTCGAATGTATCTTTGTCTGTAATTCATTGCTTTTGCACAGGCTTGCCAGACTTCCAGGATTATCTGTGCACAGACAGTGTTGACCGCGTGACGGACAGCAGCCCTCTGTACGGCCTCGACTGTGAAATGGTGAGTTTCTCTTTTCCCCAGACATCCTGCAACATTTCAGAAAACATAGTTTCCATGTGGTAGTCTGCACATCACAAAGAACACAAACACAGACAGAAAACAGAAGTGAAATGTTGCTTCTTCCTCTCTTGTGGCCTCTCCATTTATTTAGCTTTTCTTTTCAAAACGTCTAATTGAGATCTCATTGCTTTTGTGGGCAAGATGTTTTGAGCTGTGAAAAGGTTGCTGTAATGTCTTCATGTTGGGTTCCAGTGTCTGACGGAAAAGGGGTATGAGTTGACTCGCGTCGCTCTGGTGGACAGCGATGGGAAATGTGTGCTGGATGAACTGGTGAAGCCTCAGAACAGAATCCTCGACTACCTCACCAGGTACACACACACACACACACACACACACACACACACACACACACACACACACACACACACACACACACACACACACACACACACACACACACACACACACACAGGTGTACTTGAGGGTAACCATGATCAGTTAAAAACACTTTAACCACATTTCTGTTGCCTGCGCTGCTGCTGCTTTCTGATAGGTTCTCTGGTATAACTGCAGCGATGTTGCGACCAATCACAGCGACCCTACGGAATGTTCAGGCCAGGCTCAGGACGCTGTTGCCTAGCGACGCAGTTTTGGTGGGACATTCGATAAACAACGACCTCAACGCTCTGAAAGTGAGTAACTGGGACATTAACATCTCCTCTGTAACAATACAAGTATCAGGACATGTTTGGTTCTTGTTGTTTAAATGAATATGGTGAAGAAATGGTTTTGTACTTGTTTTTTATCAGCCAAAACATGCCTTCAACATATATATTGATTTAAAGGTACATTTCTAGTAGTATTTCTTTTTTTAGATTACCATTTTACATTAAAACAGTTGATAAGCTCATAAAACAGACCACATTATCAACGATTAATCAGTGACTTTTAACCATTTTGACTTAAACAGACAGAAAGCCTGTGTGTCCTAAACATTTCAGATTAAATTACTTCTTTAATTTTTAAAGCTTTTATTGTGTTAGTTCTTAAATGTTCTCAAATACTTTGCTCTGTCTTTACTTTACCTTGTCAAAAATGTGTGTTATTCATTTGATTCCTTTAGTGATGAAAAACTCATATTTTCATATTGATTATACTGTAGATAGATATTGAATTATGGAGAGGCTCTATTTAACTGTGTGTGTGTGTGTGTGTGTGTGTGTGTGTGTGTGTGTGTGTGTGTGTGTGTGTGTGTGTGTGTGTGTGTGTGTGTGTGTGTGTGTGTGTGTGTGTGTGTGTGTGTGTGTGTGTGTGTGTGTGTGTGTGTGTGTGTGTGTGTGTGCTCCCTGCAGCTCATCCACCCGCATGTCATCGACACATCGCTGCTGTACAGGAGAGAGTTCGGACAGAGGTTCAAACTGAAGGTCCTGGCAGAGTCAGTGCTGAAGTAAGTTGTCTGTCTCTCTGTGTGTCTGTCTCTCTGTGTGTGTCTCTCTTTGTCTTTCTTTTACCCATCACGTGTAATAATTTAATCCTCCACAGTCGGCAGATACAAACGGAAGAGAAGAAGGGTCATAATCCCATCGAGGATGCTCTGGCAGCCCTTGAGCTGGCTCAGTACTTTATAAAGAAAGGACCTTGTCAGGTACACACACAGACACACACAGACACACACAGACACACACAGACACACACACACACACACACACACACACACACACACACACACAGGTATTATAATATGTCTGTGTCCGCTCACAGGTAGTAGAACTTCATATGGAGGAGCTGTGGGGATATAAGATAGTAGAGGAGCCCGAAGACTTGGCCCCTGAACCTGCACCCACAGAGCATATACAGAGTCACAGGTACGATACCTTTTAAATCTGTATACTTTACAAAGAGGCTGTCTACAAAAATGTAGCTTTTCAAAATACATCCCCTGTGATTGATTTATTAAGAAAATGCAATCCTCCTTACATTTAGTTTGGACGGTAAATATGTAGCTTTTGAGATGGAAATGACATTAACCTTCTGAGACACAAGACCTTTCAGTATTGGTGAGTCAGTCTTCAAATCCCCCCCTTCTGTCTAGTCTGTCTTTGTCTGAATTGTCTACTGGTATGTTTAAGCTGTAATTTTCCCACAGGATAATCTCAAAAAGATAGACATGGTTTATGTAGTTTAAGATCTGCCTGATATTTGATATAATAGATTTAGGGGGAAAACGTTGTGACTGATAGAAGAATTCTGCTGATTCTCCGTCTTTATTTCTCCTGCAGGTTCGCTGACGTACTACAGACGCATGGCCGGTCTGTTGCCTTTTTAGGAAAGCGCTCTGACATCGCTCTGGATCTGTCCAAACAGCAGTGGCACAACTCTGACAAAGAGGTGAGACATGAGGCATTATCCTGATCAAACAGTGTAAATCAGCTTGGTTTTCTACCCCGAAGATGCATTGATTATGTGGTTTAGCTATTTGTTAGATATGAGGATGTCTGCCTCTATTCAGTGGTTGATTAGCTTATTCAAAGCTAATGTACTTGCAGGATATTGCACTTATTGTAAGACACTTTGGATTATGCATCAGCTAAATGAAATAATAAGAAATATCTTCAGGTAACTTGATGAACACCATCCTCCCTTAACTCCTCTTCTTTCTATCTCGTCTCTTTCAGGTGTTAGCGTCTTTCCAGAGACAGACCAAGTCTCCGTTCCTCTCCATGCTCCAGCTTCCTTCTCTCTCCAACCATCTGAAGAAATGCTCCCCCCATCAGGAGCACCACAGAGTGAGGCATTTATTCACAACTCTACACATATAAAGTGTTTATTTTGTATTGCTTCACTGAGTGTGTTTGTTTACCCCTCAGGTGTGTGCTAACCTTCGTGACCTGTGTGTAGTGTTCGCCGGGCCGTTCCCTGCAGGTTTCTCCGAGTGGGGAGTGAGGCGGCTGTTTCGCTGCTGCGGACCCGTGCGAAATATCAAGATGTTGAACACGACTGTCCGGGTATATAAGGCTCCATTTAACGTTTAATAGACTGTATTTTTGTGACACATAATTAACTAAATAGCTCTTATATATGGGGATAATTACTGCTTCAGTCCTTCTTAAACTAGAACAGTAAAAGCTAGGGCAGTAAACGTGATTTTTGGATGCAATTTATACATTTTATCTTTATATTTTGACAATTTTTGTCTCCAGGTTCATGCAGAGGTGGAGTTTGAGCTGCTGGAGGGAGCTGTGCTGGCTGTAAAGACTTTGAATGGACTCAACATGCAGGGACAGTCCGTCAAGGTAACTCTTTTCCACTGTTTTTGAAAGCTTTGGGAAATGTTTGAATTCAATTTTTCATATTTACTGTACAGTTATTATATCTGTCTTGTCGTTGCATTGCCTGAAGTATTCACCCCCCCCCCTTGCATTTTCTCTATCTTATTGCATTTAAGTTGATTTTTGGATATATTTTATTATTTGATTTACACAACATTTCCTGGCACTTTAAAGATAAAGATTTTTAAACAAAAATAGAGTAAAGAGCAAAAGTATTCACCCCCTAAGTCAATCATTTGTAGAGCCACCTGTTGCAGCAACTGCGGTTCATAGTTTGTATTTCTTTTTTGAAACAAGCCTTTTCTTAGCTTAACCCATTTGGACTTTTTGTGTGGGTCGATTACATGAAATCCAAATAAAATCTATTTAAATTACAGGTTTTAATGCAATAAAATAGGAAAAACTCAAAGGGGGGTAAAGACTTTTGCAAGACACTGTATTTCCTATTGTAAAGTCTGTTAACATAAGTAAAGAGAATAGCTATAAAAACAACATTTAATATCGGTTTTATTTGTAACTATTCTGCCACCTTCTCCCTTTACATTTCACCTTAAAGCTATTCCCAAACTTTGTAGACTGCTGATTGTCCAACAAGTCTTCCTGTTTGTACCTTTCCCAGGTGCAGCGTCCTGTCTACGAGTCGCTGCTGGACGCTGACCTGACTCTGGATGCTCTGATGTGTGACAGCAGCAGTCTCCTGTACGCTGTCAGAATAAACCCCAGTATGGCTGACAGCATACACACTTCTGCAAGAGTCAATGGACATGTGTTTAATGCCAAAAGTTCAGACGTTACTACTGTTGAACAAGTAAACGGTCAACATTCACAGCCAAAGACAAAATCTAAACTGTCTGAGGAGACGGTCAGAGAGACATTTAGTCACTTTGGTGCGGTGGAGCGAGTCGACCTGCCTCACCAGTCTGGAAAACATGCAAGACATGCGATCATAAGTGAGTACATTATTCATTAAAAACAGAGTCAAACGGACTTTCTGTGCGCCTCTAACTCGAGCGTCTCTGGTTGGCAGGGTTTGAGAGCTCAGAGGGAAGACATGCAGCTCTCAGCTCCTCTGAGGACCTCAGGAAGGAAAACTACCTCGTCTGTCCTTCACTCACTCCTCCTCATCTCCCCTCCTGGGCTGCAATAACAACAGCGATCACCTCAGTGGATCCGGACAGTAAAGACCAGGAGAGGACGCACATGCACGTAAGCTCTCAGGTACTGTACGGTTGTAAATATATCCTCACTTATCAGGAAAACCCCAGGGTTAATGGTGTCTGACACATTGTGCTAGCGCAACTTTGACGGATGAAAGTAATATTAAAGTCTAAGTACAGAAGACAATGGGATGCAGTTTTTAAAGATGGCTGCCATTGCTTTTTCGATCGTGCCATGTTTTTATTGGAAAAAGCTCTGGAGGACAAGTGTCTTTCCTTTTCTATCTCTACAGCATTTATTTAAAACCATTTAGTCAGTCTGTGGTTTAAACCAAAACAGCAGCTGTTCTGGGAGAAAATAAAACACCACTGAGGCAGAACAGACGTTTAGCTTGAAGGCATTGTCAATTCCAAGTTGATATTTTCTAGACTTAAAGTGTCAGAGACAAAATGTAGCTTGTGTGAGGATAAAATTAAACTCTGAAAGACTCGAAAAGTTTATCCGTCAAACCACAGAAAGTAAAGTGAAGATGCTTTTGGGAAAATCTAGTGTAGCCATGAGACAAAGTCATTATTACTTGTGTGATTTGATATTTCAGACTGTATAAACATATTGACACTGTAATAATGTCTCCAATGTGTAATCCATGCAGGATGGGGAAATGGATCTCATGATGGGGAAGTTGGACCGCCGGCTGCAGAAGCTCTTCAGATATCTCCCAGAAGGCACCTTGTCTGTGGTCGTGCTACCCGGACACGCCAGGTGAGCACCCTGACAGTCCCAGCTAAATCTGCTTCCTAATTAAATATCTCTAAACCTTATCTTCTCCTCCCCAGTGCTGAAGGACTCCTTCCTGGTCTGTGCCTTATGGAGGTCAAGCAAGGCTCTTAACAGAGACCTCCTTTGTGGGAATTACAATAAACCGGGACTATAATAATATATTCCAGTGCAATTAGGCCTTATTTTGTGAAGTGAAAGCAATGAACACGAGTCAAATACTTAAATAAAACTTTGCTGTAAGACACCTTTAACCTTTTTTTAACTGAAGGAGCTACACGTCTGACAAAATGTATAAAGGAACGTTTAATAGGAGACATTCACATTTGTATATTGTGCCTCTGTACCAGATCTATTTCTTTTTGATCTGAAATCCTCTTCTCTATTGACTTTTGGTAAGCTGGTTTACCATCAAGTGATTGACTTGTTTTTCAGACAGCTGACCCTGATTTATCATTAACCATGACTGTCATTAAAGTCTCAGCATGCACAATACCAGGATGCTGAAGCAACTCAACTATCATTTGATATACCTAATAAAGAGTATTTGAGCACTGGGAAAAGCACCATAGAAACAGTATGTATTATTATTTCAGTTTCCTATTATGACAGGTCAACATTTCTGCAGTCTAAGGGCATTTGCATGAGAATACATCCTAACTAGATTAGGATAGCTGACCTCATAACTTTAGATAATTACAAAATGTAAAAGCAATGGTTTTAAAAAAGGTTTGTGGCCCGCCAGGTTTAGCTCTGTTGTTCTCAGGCAGTGTTGAAGCACTTAAACATCCATAATTAAAAAGTACGGAAGACATTTAATTGTTTCTCAGAAACTAGCCGTCCAGGGAGCCAGGTAATTATTTTGCTATTAAAAAACAAAATCATTTGTTTAAAAATATGCCGAACCAAAGTCCATGGGAATTAAACAGTGGAAGGAAATTGGATCCAGACATTTAACAGGGAATAAAGACAAGTAGGTGTTACAATATTTTCTACGTGCTGCGTATCTACGGCACAGTGTGGGAGGAGAAACGACAGAAAACTGAGATACTAAGAAACAGTCTTTAATTTTTTCCCTTTTAAGGAAATATTTTAAGTACTTTTAAACTTTGTTTTACAAAAATGTATACGTCTTCTTAACGTTTACACCGGAACATACTTTGACATTGTTGCAGGTCGACACGTTTACAAAACAATGAACACAAAGAAAAGGTAAAGATCAAGTCTGTACAAAACGAAAACAAAGCACCAGTCGCGAAAGGTCAAAGTGCCGCCAACAATAAACACCACATTAATATTGATAAGCTTATATATGTTGGAATAAAACTGGGGTAGTTGACAGAACTCAATTTTTTTGTTAAAAAAAAGAAAAGGGAACCAAATAATGGACAGCTTTAAAATACTAAATAACCATGACGGCGTAAACTACAGCACCTGACGGTGGTTCTCCTCACATGCACAACTCATACTCACAAAATATAAGACTGATAGGAGGTGACAGTGTCGTTAAAAACGGGTTTCATAGTGACAGATTCCAGTCTGAATAAATGATCATTCCTGGAGCTTTTAGGATTATAGTGAAGGATGTGCGCGCGGTTACCCAGAGGAGTTTCCCGCTCCTCTGGTAGAAGATCAAAATATGGCAGCTGTCGTTATGGCTTGTGTTCGCTCCTTCAATAGTCCAGTGAAGAAGCTCGGCGGTTGGCTTTGGACACGGTGTCCGCAGCTGTCGAGTGAACAAAAGAATTTTGGGCGGGGGGGGTGAGCAGCTCCCGAAGGTGATAGGAGAACGACCCAAGTGCTGAGAAAGACTGAGATGTGGGACAGAGGCTTCCACGCCTCACCTCTCGCTACCACACCTCCGGGACGTCAAACAGCGAGGTGGAGGATTCAGTCCCTAACGGGGAAGCAGAACGCACACTTTCAGCATCAAAACAGCAAGAAGGTGAAATCTCAGTTTGTACATCAACTCTTTCGAAGGCCTTTTGCTCAGTTCCCATTCCCTTCATTTATAGGATTGGTACAGTCAGTCTCTAAATGTCATGGATAGATATACAATTGAAAACCTTTTGAGTATAACTTAGGCTACTTTACTATAATTGGGGGGTATTTATGGAGAGTATTTTAGCAAAATATCCAATTCATTGATTATTTAAGAAGATTGAGATTGATCCTGTAGTAACCAAGACTTTGTTTTGGTGGCAGCAGAAAAGCAAGTTGCGGTGACAGAAGTGACACTCTTCTTGCCTACACGTAAAGCAAGACTAACACCGTTTAAACTACAGCCAAAAATGAGTGGCAACAGGTCAGCGAGTGCCCATTTCAATATTTTAAACTGGACTTTGTAGAATAGATTACTCCCCCTTGCCGACAGCTTGAACTGAGTCAACCTGATTCAGTGTAAAGCCCCCTCCCCAACCCTCATTCTCACCTTTAGACTTCTTCTTGTTCTTTTGACCTTTGGATGTGGGGGCTTGTTGCCAGGTGACCGTGCCTTCATTATCGTTGCCTTCAGGGCTTCCCTCCTCCACCTCCTCCTCTCTTCTTCTTCCTCTTCTTCTTCCCCCTCCTCAGGGATTGGACTGGACCCCGCTGAATCTGATGCATCTCTGCAGGGCAAAGCAACCATGAAGAGACTTTAATCACAGCAAACAGAATACCTTAAAAGATCAACTCCAAGTTCACTTACGCCATCTTTAGCCAGCCCTCTGAGGTCTTGCTCTCGATGGCGTCGGCATTTGCTTGTCCGCTTTTGTCTAAAAATCACAATGACAACAACCACTGCATGAGAGCCTTAAACAACAACATACACATTTTGAGACGACAAAAAGAAGTCCCACACCTTCACATTAAAATCAAAAGGACTTTACAAACCCAACTTCCTCAAATTCACAGACACAACAAGCCAAATTTGAGACGCAGATGGAGGTTAATCACTGTTGTACTTTAGGCAGGTGGCGTGTGAAAACAAAGCCGAGAGACCCGTGCAGACAGCAGGATGAAGCCCGTTACGCAACGTTAGACAAACTAAATATTGTTCCTGCAGAAGGGAGCATGCCGTTCACCCACCATCAGTTTTCATCCTCTTGCTGCCCGTGCTGTCGGGGTACGAGTAGTTACTCCAGCCATCTGTCTTCATAGCGTCTCCGGTCCCCGGCTCCCCCAGAACAGGACTTATGCTGCGCTTCCCCAAACCCCTACAACAGAAAGACCATGAAGGCATCAATATAAATTCAAACTGCAGGACCTTCCGGGGTAAATGCACTGAATGTAAACGCAGCATCAGTGTACCTGGGATATCCAAAGCCAGCAGTCGTAGCGGGGGTGTAGTTCGGCTTGTTCCAGCCGTCCTCGCCCCAACTTTTGGGCGTCTGTCCGACCTTCTCCTTGCTCTGCTTCCCCTTAATGTACTCTGCGTACGTCTGGATCTTGTAACTCTCTGCGTAGCGGCTTGTGTTCATCGCTGCGGGATGAGACGATTACGACATTTAGGGGATTTTTAAAATCCAAACAGACATTCAATAAGGGCATTATACCATGAAGATACAACTAAACTAAGAAAGCAAGAACCCTGCAAGTACAATGGCATTCAATACACCCATTTAGGTGCTGCATACAGAAGGGTTTCTCTATTTTTCAAAGCTGAGCAGTCGAAACTCACCTATCTGTACCTGATCCGTCTGACTGAGAGACACAAACGCTGACGTGTCGTCTATCCAGGATACCTGGATGTTTCCTGGGTGGATTATAGAAGTTGAGCATTAGTGATACACAACGGGTCATGTGTGCAAGCAGAATGAACAGGTAAAGTCTTACCAAAGGCACTAAAGAGCTGGTAGAGGTCACTGGTCTTCCATTCTTTAGGGAAGGTGACATACAGGACGTGGTCTCTTTTAGGGGTCACTGTAGGAACACGGGGAAACAGCAACAGGTGAGGGGGAGATGTGGTGACAGCAGTTCTAATTTAAAGCTGAAGCAACAGAAGCAAACGCTGAAGTGGCTGGTTTAAAGCCCTGAGAAGCTAACAAATCAATACTAAGCCATTTGATTTTGTAGTTTTACATAAAATGCCCTTTGAACACGAGCCGTGGGGAATAATTTAAAGCAATGCTAACATTTTGCGTTTCACCAAAATGCACATTTAATCATTTTATGAACAGTTTTCTAAAATTGGGAGGTATTCATCCACATTTGCTGCTTTCCTTCTTTGCACTTTAATGTTTCCTTAGAGGTTACTGCTGCAGATCTGGCCGCCGACTCAAAATAATCATACTCACAATCTGGTCCTGTGATGTTGAGGTAGGGAATATCTATTATCCTCATCAGGAAAAGCCTTGAAAAGAGATTTAGATCCATTAATAAAACCAGAAATATGAGAAAGCAGCAAATGCAGTACATAAGTGTATCCCTTACTTGTTGAAGAACGGATCGATTAGTTTGGAGCGAGCGGCGATGTGTGGTTTGGGTGGAGTCAGAAAAGATCCTGTAAAAAGAGAGTTGATCAGAAGTCAAACCTCATGCGTTAAGCCTTTATTTGCAGACGGGCTCAGTGTGATTGTGTGCGTTACCCAGGTAGTTGGCCATGGAGACGAAACAGAGGCCGGTGATGTAAGCGTCGTACCCGGCCTCGTGGAGTTGCTCCTGGGCCGTGTCGTAACTGTGGAAGCCTTCTGCCGTTTCTGAGAGTACGGAGACGAATAATAAGACTCACAGGCTTTTCGTAGGTCGAGAGCGGTTCAGATAAATGTACGCATGCTTACTTACCGACTTGTGGGGACTTGAAGGGGCCCTCTTTCACTCGCTTCTCCAACTCTGCCAGAGATGTGTTGTTGATCAGCTCCTGAAACACAATGTCAAATGAACTTTGTTTTTACACACTTGCATTCCTCTTTCAAAGCTTTGATCACACGCCCCAGTTGAATTGCTTTAGTGCTACTAGTTTGTTTGGTGCTCTGGATGTGAAGCAATTTTTGCAAGGATTCTGGAGGTTATTCTGACAAAACATCCCAACGAGCTTCATGCAAAATCCTTAAGCTGTGGATTTATTTTTTTACCTCAGAACTGTTTTCACTTCTCAAACCCCCAAAACCATACTGGTGCTTTTGGTGTTCTACAGCCCTGACGGAGATCACTTACCTTGAACGGCTGAGTGGAAGCCATCAACTTTGTGTCCAGGAGTCTGCAAGTGGAATCATAACAATTTTAAGTGTCGTAAAACGAGTACAGAAAAGTGTCTGTTATTAAGACAAGTTAGCAATATTAAGAAAAGAAGAGGGATATTACCTCGGGAACACACACATTGTGACCTCTTTAAAGTCTGGAAGATCCTGAAGGAAAGCATTGGCACACAGTATGAATAACTGAAAATAATAATAATCTAATGCATGCATCTTATATATCCATTTTAGGTTGCTTACCTCTGGCAGAGGGAGGTAGAACTGGTGGATGGTGTGCATCACATCTAACAGCATGTTGTGGCCAACCACAAGTTTACCCTGCGTGTCGGAGCAAATGGGGTGAGGGTACATTCCAGATTTACTGAAGCTAGGTTTTTATTAAAGCAAACATAAAAGACTTGATTTAGCCACAGAACGATTCCGTTAGGGCAAAAGTTATTAGTAACGATGACCTTAAAACATGAGTAATACATTTGAAGTGCGGATGAGTTAAGTTACAGTGCAATACAAATAAATCAATTTGCAGTTTGACTGAAAAAAAGTTGAGGTCCACTCACAGATTTGGAGATGGCGTGGATCACCCTGGAGAAGCCAACGGCGTCATTTAGCTCCTCCTGTTGGGGTAAATATTATGAGATAGCTCTAAAATCTACTGCATCCTAATGTTCAAGATGCTCCTGACAGTCTCACCTGCTCCCTCTCCAGTTTCTGCTGTTCCCTCCTCTTCCTCTCTTCATCATCTACTTTGCTGACCTGGATGAACCGTTCCTTCTGCGCACAAACAATCAATATTTGACAACTTACACAAAAAAAATGGGAAGAATTGGTTGAAATAAAAGCATTTTTACCTTTTCTGTTTCCACAGTTTCTACATGAAGCCCCTTGGGAAACCTGTGGAAAACACAACACGTCTTAATCTCATTCAAACACAAAAACAAATACACTAACAAACATGTTGAGTGATACTCACTTCCAGTTCAGAGTCTGGTAGATCAGCTTTCTCTGAAACCTGTTAGGAAATATAAATATAAGTAGGGATAATAAAAATACAAAATGTATTTATGCAGGTTAGGGTTGTTTTGCTAGATTACCCAGTGCATGGCTCCAAGTCCAAAGTCTTCTCTGAGCCAGTGAAGAGCGCCTCGACCTTCCCTCTGTGGGGAAAATGGTAGAAATGATCAAAACACCACATGGGTCAGATTACGCAGCATGTTAAGCACTTCCCATGTTGTGGCGGTGCTGGGTACTGATAGAAAGCAACATAAAACCATTTATTTTTTAAGAAAAGACGATCTAAAGTTTAAAGCGTAAGTGCTGCCATTTGATGCAAAGTATTTTATTATAACTTTAGGCAAATTCACATCTGGAGTGCCTTCTGGCAGGTCAAAAAAGAACTTACAACAACAAACTGTGCAAAATAAAGATTTGCAAGACACAAACTAAACTACACACAACAGCACATCAAAAATGTAAGTTGTCAGCTAAAGAGTCATGTCATCAAAAGCCAATACCGAACTGGACTGCTTTCATACAACGCTTTTCTAGTCTTAGCAGCCACTCAAACTATACAACACGAGTGATCAACACGCACACTAAAGATTACCAACAAGGGTTACATGCAATACTTTTCACAGAAAAGAAATCAAGTGTCACGTACATCACTCTGTTGATGTAGTCCTTGTGTTCCTGAGGTACGTGTGCTGGGCCTTTGGAGGATGGAGAGATGAAGGATTGATTATTGATACCGTTGGCTTGTTGATTTCTCCTCTCCTCCGTCTGCTCCCTCAGCTGGGCCTCCTCTTCCTGGTTCAGGTACGGGATCCCTTTGAGAACAACAAACATCTGAGTTTGTCTCTTCAGTGACTTTAAGTTCTAGGGTGGCTTTAAACATTAAGGCTACAGCAAGATGAAAGACATTTGTGGAGAAACCGATAAGATCTCCTCCTGCATTTTTTTTTTTAAACCAACACTCAAGAAGGTTAGCAGAAATGGAAAAAAGAATTGCAAGTTTCTTCAAAGATTTACAGAACCCGTAAAGGGACATGGGGAAATACATTTAAATGTTTCCTTGTCGCGCATGCAGGGTGTTGCAACAAGATATTGCATGAGATAGACCTGCATTTCAGATTGTGTTTCTTTATGTATGACAGTTCAAAAATTACTTAAGCTGTAGTTTGACCTCGGACTTCATTATAAAGACATACCGAAATTTCCGGACTATAAGCCGCTACTTTTTGCACACGCTTTGAACCCTGCGGCTTATAGTCCGGTGCGGCTTTTCTATGGATTCTTCATGATTTTTGTGATATCGTAAGAGGTTTTGTTTTGGTTTGTTCCGCTGTTGTACGGCACTACTTTGCCTGGCGGAAGGGCATGTGATCAGACACACAGTCAAGGGGGAAAAAAGTGGTATGTTGGTCACATGTCCGTCCGCCAGGCAAAGTAGTGCCGTACGAATTAGCGCGAAAAAGAGACTAGATTAGCAAGAGCAAGACGAGTACCGTGATTTCTGGACTATAAGCCGCTACTTTTTGCACAAGCTTTGAACCCTGCGGCTTATAGTCCGGTGCGGCTAATGTATGAACAAAACAGGATTTCCCCCTAATTTTAGCTTGTGCAGCTAATATTCAGGTGCGCCTTGTAGTCCGGAAAATACGGTAGTTACTTTACTTGAAAGTCGTCACCGTTATGTTGTCTCAGAGACATTTAAAACGAATTCTGAAGTCGTGTGGTCTTTCTCGGCGCAAGAACTACACCACTTTGGATCACGTAGTTTAGTTCATTGAGGAACAGTTAAAAACATCTGGCCAGCTCTGTGGGTATAGGTGGATGTAAAGAAAATGCATGGAGAATGGATTGCACGTCAAAGAAAGAAGAGATCCGATTAATTCTGAAAGAACTTCACCCACGGGGTGTTGAACTCAGAGGACGAAGACCATCGCGAAGGTATTTTGCAAAAGGGCCCAATTATATTTGGTTAGCACATCTGATGGCTACTTGTTTTCAAAATACTTTCTCTTTCTTGTGCACACGAGAAACTTTCGCGTGCGCACGAGAAACATTTAATTTTTTTTTTATTTCCCCCATGTCCCTTTACAGGTTCCGTAAAGATTAGCCCAAAAAGAAAGAAAAAAATAATGAGCATTTGACTGTAATATGTGTTTCGACACTCAAATGAGTTGGAAGTCAAGTATTGATGTGTAGTACTGGGCATAATGAGACAAATGTATTTCCCTGTCACTCCACAGTATACTCACCATGACAGAACACCTTGTTGAAGTCAAACCCCTGACTGGCCAGGAAGTCAATGCTGGAACTCTAAAATGACAAATATGATCTTTCATTTTACCAATTTAAAAAAACAAAAAAACAAGGGTGTTATTTTTACTTTACAGCTGACCAGGAAAAAACTGTTTTTAAAACCTTTCGAGTCATAGTCACTTTTAAAACTCATAAATCTCAGTTCACACTGAAGCAATGCAATAACCGCCGAGCAACATCGCTGACTCACCTGACAGATGAACTTTAAGTCAGGGGAGGTCCTGTTGAACGGTTTCGGGAATACATAAAAATTAAAAGGCTTTATGATATACCTGCAGAGATGGGAAAAAGAACACAGAACAATGAGGGTTAATAAATTAATTCCACCTGCTGCAAAGTTAGAAAGCCTGCATGTGACACATAATCGGTGCAAAATCATTCATCGCGTTGTTCTGTTAGGTAGTTATTTGATTAAACTTTTTTTGGGGGGGGGTGTATGCATCATAAGCTAAAAAAAAAAAAAAAGTATGACCCAATATTCATACTCATATTAGCACGTTATTCAATGAAAATATATTTTCACCCCTGAAAGAACCTCTCATAAAAGTAGGTTAGCTAGAAGTCCATGTGTTTGCACATTGAAATCAGAAAATGATGCATAATTGAATCGGGATGTGCCTCATGCACATTTACAGGAAGTTATAGGAAAAAAACACAAAAGAGGATGTCTGTGTTTTGACTCGGCATGATAAAAAACCAAAAACCACCATGACTCGCTGCAAGTCAAGTCAACAGAATACAAAGACTGTATCAGCTACGGAGGAGGCTTTTCCTGGGGCAGCCCAAAGTCTAGGTTTGCCTTGGCTGCTCATTTGTCCCCAAATATAAATGTCAGATCTATAGTTGTGCATTTGTGAAACTGATGTGACTCACTTTGACTTTGTCTGGTCGTACGTGAATGTGCATAAGCCAAACTGGAACAGCAGAAAGTCCATGGAGTGCTGGTGAACAGAGGGATCAAAATAAGATTGGACTAGAAAATGGATGGAAAAGAGAAGGCGTGCACGGTAAACTATAAACTCCACTCACCTTTTTAAGCTTTGTGTACCTCTCCTCTGGTGTGTCCAGGCCATTGGTAAGTGCACTCACATTAGGACCGTCACTTATCCCTGAACACAAACACAAGTCACAATTTATATTCAGGGCCAGTGGTGTAAAGTACCTAAGTTCATGAACTATAATTCTACACTTAAGTACAATTTTAAGGGCTTTTAACTTTACTGGAGTAGTTCAACGTGTTGCTACTTTTTACTTTTACCACAAAACAAATAAATGTAAATCTTGTACTTTCACTCCACTACATGTCTTTTCTATCTTTAGTTACTTTTGACATTATTAATGATGTGAAATATAAGCAACACTGAAATAAAACTTCAGTTACACCTAGAGTAGTATTCACAATCTATCCTGCAGCTTACAATGTAATCAAAACTAGCTGCACCTTTGGTAACACCTTTAATGCATCATAATTATAATCAAAACACAATATAGATCATTCTGAAAGGGACTAATCTGCATAATGAGTACTTTTACTTTAGGAACTTTGGTGCTGATTATTTTGCACTCTTACCCTACTAACATTTTGAATGCAGGACTTTTACTTGGAACATAGTCTACACTCTGGTACTTTTACTCCAGTACAAGAGTACTTCTCCCGTGTCCACAGCTTTAACCATTTAAAAAACGCACTTCATGATAAAAACTCTCACGTTACCTGAAAATTCTCCATCGATGGCAAGGAAGTCAGCCTCCTCTATCGCACTGTAAACCGTCTTTAAACTGTCTTTAAAATCTGTTTTTTTAAAAAAAGGGAAAGTGTATGAACAGAAGTAGAAGCGTGCTGCTAGCCAAACAGAAGCACACATAAACCCGCAGCCTTGCTTGCAGCTAGCTACCTAGCTTGCTAGCTAGCAGCACACAAAGCTACGGAATGAAAACAGTTTTGCCCGTTTTAAATACATATCAGGTCACTCCTCGGTTTTGCGATATTAAGATGCATGTAGCGTGATGCAAATCATGAAAGCAAAACGTGGCTGGCTACTTACTTTGGCGTGTCACCTCCATCCTGCACAATGACTGAACCTGGCTGACAGCTAATGTTAGCTAGCCGACGTCAACTGGCTTTTAACGGCTTCATAAAAACACACTTCCGGTGCCACGGTCGCCAGGAGACGAGACAACCAGCGGTTTGTTTGACATTTTAATATCAATAGATATATGACATTTAATAATTAAAATGACATCTAGTATATTTAATATGTCAGGTTTTTTTAATATAACGTGTCGGCTGTGAAGTTTTAGAGGTATAAAGAGGGGAAATTAAACTCTATTTTATGGTGCGTTTTTTTTTGCAGCAGACATTTTTCTCTTAATATGTTCTTTTTCATTTACCTTTCAAAATAACTTATTTGATTTATTTAACCAAGCTCACACAAAAAAGCATGAAACATCATGACCATGTGGTTATGTGTATGGTTATCGTGTTGGCTGGAAAGTTATAGAGGTATAAAGAGTGGGGAAATTAAACTCTATTATTGGGTCGAGTTTTGCTCTTGCAGCTTTCTTTCTCTTTGTTCTTGACTTTAAAGTTTTTTTGATTTAATTTTTAAATACCTGCTATTAATTATTCAAGCTCACACACAAATGCTTCTGCTGTAAAGGCATATATCATGAAAAACATTTACCTTTACACAAAAAGCTGTACTTTGTACTGTTTGTATATTTATCATCGCATATAAATGCATATCTAGCCCCTAGATATCTTTGTTCAATTGATCATTTAAATTCAATAATCTAATTGGGTGATGTGACCAACACAGTATTAAAATCAGCCTGTCAAAAGCAGTATTTTTTATTTATCTAACAACATTTTTTTATATTTGATGATTAAAGTGCAACATGATAACACGACTTTTTATTTAAATGCACAATATTTAATACAAAATAAAAAAGGCTGTATTTTAAAATGAAAATGGTCCTTTACATTTCACTTTCAAAAACCATGCCTGCTTGTCAGAGATATTCAGAAACGATAAGCAAAACAACACAATCAGTCCTCTTATCAAGGTGGGCTTTCATGTACAGCCTTTTTGTTGCCAGTAAGCTCTTACTGTGAAGGATCTGTTGGATCATCTGAGGTGAAGTTGTCAGCTGCCACTAAATATATTACATTAAAAAATATCATAATAATTTCACAATAATTACGGAGAATCAGCTTTTAGCATCTTGTCTCCATTTAACAATTTTAATAATATTATATTACAATTTTAAAATGTTAAATAATAGCCTTTTTGGATGTTACCAGATTATTACAGTCATATTTTTATTTTAAGATGTTAATGTGCAGAAGATTATTTAATTACAAAATCTGAGTCAAAATTAAAATCATTCTAAAGCATCTCACTAAAGGTATAAACAAAGGGGTAAAATTAAGGACGAGGAAACAAACAAACAAACATCAAGATGACAAAGAGCTCTTCATGGTGACAATTAAGTGATGAATGATGAGGCATATTACTGTAAACAGATTTAATTAAACATGGCTGATGAGTGGAAGTGAGAGTGGGAGGGATTGTGGGTGGGCTGAACTTTAACAGAGGGCACTTGAATCACAATTGATTCATGGGAAGCCTTTATTTTTGAATGACCTTTATAAGTTGTCATTTCAGATTTACTCCTATTGTGGCTTTTCAACCCACACTCCCTGCAGCTGAATCTGTGACGTGTTGCTGAAAAACTGCAAATATATTCAGTCGACTCTCTCAAGCTGGAGGCTTTAAGGTCTGTTACACGTACTGTCATCTCAGAAGGCTGAGCTAAACCCTGAATGAGTTTGTAAAAACATAACCCTTTAAATGTTTCCTACTCTTTTCACCAACTGTGAACTGTTCTGGTGAGTGAGTCTGTGATGAGGCTCAGTGTATCCACGGTCAATATCAGGAAATCAATTTCTCCCTTCTGATATTTGTTGAGCAGTGAAATTTGTTATTTTGGAAATCATTTAATATTTAACACAATGTAGTGGAATTCTTCGTCTATAGCAAAAGTTAACATGTATTGAAATCTGTTTTTTGCAACAGTACAGCATAAAATACATTTTACAGGTTTGTTTGATGCTTTTTTATTTCCAGTTACTTTAAAGATTTAATCCATAACAATATAAAAACAGTCATTAAAAAGCCAAGTATAAACAGACTGAAATAGAGGAGAATGTACAATACAATCATTGAGGTTAAAGTGCTGTGTATATGAACAACACAGATGTAATAAAAGGCTGATAGCACATCTTTTGATATGATTTTAAAGACGCACTAAATTCTATTACTTGAATTTAAAGGGGCCCTATTATGGTCATTTTCAGGTTTATATTTGTATTATTTCGCCCAGCTCAGTAAAGAAACATCTCTACACAGAACGAGGACTTTATCCCATTTCCCTTACATCAAATTCACTTTAGTAAAGGATCTTTGTGCAGCAGGAATGATTACAGCCACCCCAAAACTATTCCATTGCAGATGGGCTTGTCAGTATTGTTTTAGGAGGGATTTCAAAGGATGTGAATGTTTCCTTTAATGGACAGCGACAGTGAAATGAAGAGAGGAAATGAAAGGAGAGAGATGAGAAATGTGAAGAAAAAAACTGAACTGATGTTATCACACACTCTTTGCCTTTCAGAATTAAGGTCAGAGTTGTATAATCACTATTAATGTGTACATACAGTATGTCACGTGATATGCACCCACCTACTTACAGCCAGATTAACCCACCATGGCCTTGAGGTAACACTGAGCTGTGTGCAGTGTGTGCAGAGTGTGTGTTCAGTGTGTACACACCTGTCACCAGTCAGTCAGGTTCAGTGCACAGAGCAGGCTTCACATGATATCCAGCTTGTCCTGCTATGGTGGGATATAACAGTAAGTGTAAACAGGTTTGAGGCGCTTTTTCTTAAAATGTTGTCACTTTATTGAACAGAAACACATTTATAGGAATAACATGTTTGTAGTCTGATAATGAAACTGAATTTGCCACTTTATGTTTGAGTATTAGCCAGTTTCTGTCCACCTTGTCAATAGAGTAATGAAATAGCTATTTCACTGCCAATTTTCATCTATAAAGGTAGATCCCAACATAGCAGTCCAAAAAGATTCACAGGGTTTGCGAGTCCTTCTTGATTTTAAGGGATCTAAGATGCATTTGAAAATATATGAGCAGTTTGTTCAAAATTGCTTGTTTTACACAAAGTTAATTTTTGTCTGCAGTTCTTTTTTTGGGTTAATGGGTCTTCTCTCTTTCATATGCATGAAATACGTCACCTAACGTTAGTTGGGCGTCTTCAGGTGAGGGTTATCAGTGTTAGCGATAGGAAATACTTCTCTACACATACGTTGTGGAAGTTGGTGGAATGAACAATTGTTGTTTTTCTAATTAGTCAAACAAATTTGACAATTCAAAACTGTATAACTTCAGGAAGTACAGTATACTTTATATTCTGCTGTATAGCTGAATTTAATATCATCAAATCTTGAAGTAACATAAATTAATTCACCTGTTTCATTCACCTGAGTTCAGAGGTTGATTATAACTTCTGAAATCACCCCAGCCACCGTTATCCGCAGCCCCTTTGTAGGTTTCATTGGCTGTTCCATCAGGCGAGCCAAATGCACAGCTTTTAGTTTAAAAAGAGCTCTTTTTTTAATTTGGATGTCATAGCTGTCATTACACCTGCCAAGGGACTGAAAATAAGCCAAGGTGGATAATTAGCTGTCTGCTAAAGTGGCGCACTTACAGAAATGTCTATTAATGTGCACTATCCCTGTAACTGAAACTGTATGAATAAATAGGAATATTGCAAATGTTAAACCATTTCTGTCCTAGTTTCTCAATGTTAGGCCTAAAGCTGAGAAGTTCTTCAACATTACCTTTTTAAAACACTCTTTTGTAAAGGTTGTTTTTAACTTGCTTGATTTCCTTTGATGCATTGGTGCAAAGGGAAAATGGAATATCGACATAACAAAACCAGAAAAAACAACAATAAAAATAAATAACTGAAAACAACAATGTATAGAGTATATAATAGAAAGAAAAATAACTACATAAATAAAGAAATAACAATTATTGTTACTATAAATATGCAAACCTGTTGTTGCTACAAAGTGTGGTCATGTAGGAAACATGCAACAACGGAGAAAGTACTCGACCTGTATCTACTTTTTCTCTAGTTTCATTTAGAGCCAAGCCACACATCACCACAGGAGGGCGCTGTAATCCACAACTTCAGATGAGTGGTTATCAGTACCTCCCCTCTCCCCTTTAACAGACACACACACACACACACACACACACACACACACACACACACACACACACACACACACACACACACACACACACACACACACACACACACACACACACACACACACACACACACACACCTGCATCTGGATGCTTGAGCTCACTATAAAAGCTCTCTCCCCCCCCCTCCATTTTTTCTTCTTTTTCATCAAAGTACACCATAGCATTTACAGTCAAAAGGAGCGCGATGGGGAAGTCACAGACTGGGTCGAGGCGGGAAGTGAAAGAAAGAATACAATTCAGTCGGAGTGTGGAGGAGGAAGAGGTGGAGGTGGAGAAGAGAGGAGGAGGAGGAGGAGGGAAGAGTGGTGGGATAGAAAAGAAGCAGGGGTGGGGGGGGTTGGAGGGGAGCAGCAATTTAAGGTAAAAGCAGGCTGAGTGGAAACCATTAGCATCTGTCAAGTAAGGGAGCGCTTTCCTTTGTGTGTGTGTGTGTGTGTGTGTGTGTGTGTGTGTGTGTGTGTGTGTGTGTGTGTGTGTGTGTGTGTGTGTGTGTGTGTGTGTGTGTGTGTGTTTACTTATCCGAATAGTGGGCAATCAAGCTTTTTTAGAGAAGACAAAGAAATGGAGGAGAGCCCACTGGGGACAGGCTTTTTAAAAAGAGAGTTTATGTAAGTGAAAGGAGTAATCAGGAAGGTCGGATGAAGGTCAAAAGTGGCGGGAAGCCGGGGGGTTTTGATGCAGCAGGTGTAAAAAAACTAAACCAGGCAAAGCAATACAGACAGTAAGACTTTCTTGTGACAAAACATTGACACAAGTGATGCACACCCTGTCACTGTAGGCAGAGTTAGTCTGTTTCAAAATGTCAGTATATTTGAAATGACTACGTTAGCAACGTTAGCTTGCTAGCTTGCAGAACATCTGTACCAACATCAGAAATCAGAAACAGGTTTATTGCCAAGTAGGTTAACACATAAGTGGAATTTTCATGGTGTTATTGTTGAATGAACCTACATAAAAATATAACAGAAAATGTAAAGGGGAAATGAATCATGTGATCACAGTGTTAGAATAAGATAATGCAACTTTTTAGGTAAGTTTCCAGTATCAGTCACATTGGCAAACTTTAGAATTCTCGAACATCCAGCAAACGCTCCAGTCCCAGCGCTGGGTGACGTGTCCCCTGGTTTCTGTTGTGTTTTGAGCTTATTCCGTTGTTTTTGTATTTGCAGCATTTCGTTTATGCAGCGCTTTTAGTAAACGTTGCACATGTGTTGTCAAGATGTTTCTTTATTTGTGTTTCGGCACATTTGTGTTTTTATATTTACGTAGTTCTTTAAACTGCAGCGCGTTTCTCCAAATGGACGTTTTTTTAATCTAATTTGTGTGAATGTGCGTTTCCCTGAGCATGATTATGTGAATGAGAAATATGCAGTCCATTATTGTATTGACTTTGCTGGTTATATTATACCTACATTTTTGCTGTCATATTTAATGCACTGCTAGCTCATGTTAGCACTGAGGGAGAAGAAAGTTACCAGATGCAGAATCCAAATATTTTAGGAGTGTTGGACTTACTCCTTTTGCCTTTTATCTGCACTGTACCTTTGCTGATTGTAACAGCTTAAACTCCCAAGACGAACAAAGGATTTCTAATTTCTGATGAACAAAAAATGATAGAAAAAGGACACCTAAACTAAAGGAGTACAGGTACGAGAAAGACAGAGACTTTGGTTGTGATGTCCCAGTTAGTGGTTCAATATAATGTTTGAGGACATTAAAGCATAAAACACACACACACACCACACTCACACACACACACACACACACACGGAGCTCACATTTTCGTAACCTGCTCAGACAGTCGTGTTATTGCTCTCCTAATCATGCGTGAGATTAGGTGGCAGCACACAAGGAAAAACCTGCTGTTGACACATCCTATTCCATTTCATCTCACACACACACACACACACACACACACACACACACACACACACACACACACACACACACACACACACACACACACACACACACACACACACACACACACAC